>NC_134483.1:370962663-371162663 GCF_040206685.1 Ascaphus truei
ACACACTCACACAGAAGACTCACAGACACACACTCAGAGACACTCACTCACACACACACACACACACACACACACACACACACACAGACACACACACACACACACACACAGACAGGCACACAGGCACACTGACAGACACACAGGCATACTGACAGACACACAGGCACACTGACAGACACACAGGCACACTGACAGACACACAGGCACACTGACAGACACACAGGCACACTGACAGACACACAGGCACACTGACAGACACACAGGCACACTGACAGACACACAGGCACACTGACAGACACACTCACAGACACACAGGCACACTCACACACTCACAGACACTCAGTCTGTCACTCACACACTCACCGGGTCACACGTGGCAGCAGTGGGGTCTCCGCACGGCAGTGGGCCCTCTCCAAGACATGGGACACACAGCGCAGCGTGGGCCTCAGCAGCAGCAGCAGCAGCAGGTCCCCCCCCCCCGAAGCGGCCGACGCCGCAGCACGCTCCCCGGACACCCCCGGGCAGCAAGCGAGGATCGGGGGCAGGTGATTAGGGGGAGATCATGGGCAGGAGGCGGACTGGCGCAGGAGGCGCGCACGGGGGAAGCTGGGTTGGCACTTCCCCCTCCGTCCCACGTGGGGAGCGGAGGGTGCGGGGGGCTGGATCGCGCGCTTGTTTTGGGCTTCCCCCTCCGTCCCACGTGGGGAGCGGAGGGTGCGGGGGGGCTGGATCGCGCGCTTGTTTTGGGCTTCCCCCTCCGTCCCACGTGGGGAGCGGAGGGGGGAGGGTGTGGGGGGGGGGCTGGCGCGCGGCGCTTGTTTTGGGCTTCCCCATCTGTCCCACGTGGGGAGCGGAGGGGGGGGGGCTGGGTTGCGCGCGGGGCTTGGTTTGGGCTTCCCCCTCCGTCCCACGTGGGGAGCGGAGGAGGGGGGGGGCTGGGTTGCGCGCGGGGCTTGGTTTGGGCTTCCCCCTCCATCCCACGTGGGGAGCGGAGGAGGGGGGGGGCTGGGTTGCGCGCGGGGCTTGGTTTGGGCTTCCCCCTCCGTCCCACGTGGGGAGCGGAGGAGGGGGGGGGGCTGGGTTGCGCGCGGGGCTTGGTTTGGGCTTCCCCCTCCGTCCCACGTGGGGAGTGGAGGGTGCGGGGGGGGGCTGGATCGCGCGCTTGTTTTGGGCTTCCCCCTCCGTCCCACGTGGGGAGCGGAGGGTGCGGGGGGGGGCTGGATCGCGCGCTTGTTTTGGGCTTCCCCCTCCGTCCCACGTGGGGAGCGGAGGGGGGGGGGGCTGGGTTGCGCGCGGGGCTTGGTTTGGGCTTCCCCCTCCGTCCCACGTGGGGAGTGGGGGGGGGGAGGGATGCGGGGGATTCTGGGTTGCTGGGGGGAACAGGCAGCGCAAATGGCAGGACACTCTGCTTGCCCTGTGCACGCGCGCCGGGACCACAGGAATCGCCGCCTTTTTTGAAACTTTTTTTTTAACCCAATCAGGGAGGGGGATTATTTATTTATTTATTTAAAAAAAAAAAATTTGGCACGAGCAGGGGGATTCATTGAGCTGCAGCACGGGTCGCCAGCTGCTTAAATCCACTCGCAACGGGCGACTGGTTATCATTATTTGTCGAGCACTGCTTATAACCAATCTTATTCTGCGTTCAAATTCTGAAAACACATTTTGCAAAACAGCTGTGGGGATGGATGAGGCCGCGCTTATAGTCCTGGCGACACGACGTCGCGTCAAAACAAGTGTATAGAATCCGTTGCGTGCGCTTATAATCGCTTATAATAGGAGCGACAGCTTGGTCATGATCGCTGGAAGTCAAAGAAAATTGATTTTTCAGCAACCGCAGCGTTACGTTAGCGGCCACACACTGGTTCAGCCAATAAGGACGAACCGCTCACGGCCACGCCCCCGGTCGCCGTCTCTGGTCTCTAACACTATAAGCAAAAATCGCTACTACAATGGCAACGTTGCACCGTCGCCGTAGCAAGGACTGGGCTGCGCTTATAGTGCCGGCGTCATGACGGAGCAGCAAAACAAATGTATTGCCGCTGTTGCGTGCGCTTATAGTAGAAGCGGCGCGACGGCTTGGTTGCGATCGCTGGAAGTCAGGTCAATTTGATTTTTCCAGCGACCGCAGCTTGACGTCGCCGTTGCAGCGACGGCACTATAAGCGCAGCCTAAGACAGCATCACGGATACGACGTTTCAGCTCCTTAAGATCCCTTGGCTTGTTATGGTAGACATGTTTTCAAAAAGCTCACTGAATAAAAGTCTTAAGGGGTTAAATCGAGGGAAAGACAGATCGTCCCCTATAGGTCCTGCATTACCAATCCAACACTCTGGAAAGGTTCCGTTTAAAAATGTTCTAACGTTTTGAGCAGAGGGTGGAGGTTCGCCATACTGTTGCAACTGGGCAATAAAAAAAAACTCTTCTAGCATGGTTAGGTACGAATTGCAGGTTACAGTTAATTAGTCAAAAAAAATATGGTCCGTCGATACGAGAAAGTGACAAAGCACACCACACGTTCACTTTAGGGGAACCCCTTTCGTGGATTTTTGTTCACCCCAAATCCTAATTATGACGGCTTACTTTGCTTGATGCCTGGAATGTAGCCTAGTCACTAAAAACGAGATTTGATAGAACATGTTCCTCTAATTCTACCCTTTCAATTAATTATTAACAAGTGTTTATGCTGCTTTTCATAATCTTCCTCTAAAAGTTGCTGAAGTACCTGCACTTACTAGGCTTTTAACTTAAATTATGAAGGATTCAAGAACTGACGAGCTCAGGATGTTTAGCTCAGTCTCCTAATTGGCTTCTTGAAAGAATGAACGCTGTTCTTGGATCATTTACAAGAGATTTCTTTGGTCCATCATCATATGCTATATTTCAGGTGCTGGCTTGTTATTCTGTGCTTGTTTGTTATTTTCAAGTCGAAAGAGTTTATGAGCAGCAACATTAATAGCCATATTGAATTAAATAAAACTAAGAAGATGTTTTATTTTGAATTTTGTTGCTACCTCAAATAATAAAAAATGTTATTCAACGGTGTAAAAGCTTCAGGCAGCATTCTTGAACTTATGACTATTTACCAACTATCCTACCTTAATACAGTAGCTATATTACCTTAAGTGCAAAAAGGTTCCATCTTAATTTCTGTATTGACTAATTCATCCTTAGCAGGACACATTTACAAACTTCTGTTA
The DNA here is from genome assembly GCF_040206685.1 of Ascaphus truei. Classification (NCBI taxonomy): domain Eukaryota; kingdom Metazoa; phylum Chordata; class Amphibia; order Anura; family Ascaphidae; genus Ascaphus; species Ascaphus truei. The sequence continues at coordinate 370,965,864 of NC_134483.1, forward strand.
AATACAGACATTAGTTGAGATGTGTGACTAAAATGAAAGGAGAACATGGTGTCCCAATGTTACGATCATTATATTATCCTGAGTAATATTCCATGGCAGTGCGCACCAACGGGTTAAGTCCCACCTTCAAGCTGTGCTAGGAAGAGATTAAAGACTTGCGCCTGTAGGAGGACCTACATATAGACACACTTCCTCCTCACAGGTAGTCTTGTAGTTCTTAAAATTAAATATATAACATACACGTTAATGCCTCCTTAAGATTAGGGCCTTGTGCTTGGTGCGCACTGCCATGGAACATTACTCGGGAAAAGATAATTACGGTAAGATTGGGAGACCATTTTCTCCTTTCCTGAGCATATCCATGGCAGTGGGCACCAAAGGGAATGCCCAAGCAGTACCAAATCGGCTGGGTAAACAGATACGGCATACAACAGATTAATACTGCATCCATTTTTTTTTATTTTTTATAATGAACAATAGCAAGTACTTTTGCGGACAAAGCATGCGTCTGCTGAGGCCTATACATTATAGAACTTAATAAAAGTATTCATAGATGTCCATACTGCCGCCCTGCATAGCTCCAGAGAAGCTGGAGCCTTCACTTCCCAGGATGTAGACCTGGATCTTGTGAAACCTTCTGGAGCCTGTCTACCTTCAACAGCATAATTAAGTAGTAATCCCCGAAGAACAGGTCATTAATGACCAATAATGCACAGTTTTGAGGGGATTATTACTATTATAGGCTAAAAGTAGGCTTTTTTATTTATTTATTACATTTTTACATAAGATAGACACTTTTGTAGTCATATTGATTTTTATCAGCATGATTGTCTACATTCTTTTGCTTTTACTGCAAGTTTATTAAAAGGAAATTGTACATACACACAGCCCCCCTCTATATGCACACTCTGCAGCCCCCTCCATTATACACACACACTCCGCAAACCCCCTCTATATACACAAACACACTCTGCAGCCTCCCTTCCTCTACACCCACAAAACACACTGCAGCCGTCCTCCACACTCACAAAACACACAGAACACCCCCCTCTACATCCACACACACTGCAGCCCCCTGTAACCCCACAAGACTGCAGACACACCAAAACACACTGCAGCCCTCATCCACCCTCTACACCCACTGCTGCCCCACTCTACACCCACAAAACACACACCAGCAGCCCCCTGTAAACCCACACACTGCAGACACACACACAAACACTCTGCACCCCTCCTACACCCACACAACAGACACATAACAACAAAACGGACTCTGCTGTTCCCTATACACACACACACACACATACCCTTTACACCCACAAAACACAGCAGACAGAAACACAAACCTTTCCCCTCACCCTCCTGTGCAGAGTTCTCTGCAGGCAGGGTGGGGGTGGGGGGGGGGGGGTGGGGTGGTTTTGCCTGTGCCTTGCTGGTGTCTCCTGTCCAATCACCTCCCCTGTCTGAGAGCTGATTTCACTCTTTGTGGATGAGAACTGAAAACTAATTTCAGTCCATTACTGAATGGATAAAGCCCGGAATTTTAACCAGAGAGCAGGGATTTCAATAAAGGTATTGGAGGGAAGATCTAGGCTAGCCGGAATTCCCACCTGAATGAGAGGGCGTCTGTATAAGAGGCTTCTGGGTGAAACATTCTTGAACAAAATGCTGCCAGGTTCCTGTTTTTGGCTGAAGCCATCAAATTGACCTGAGGTCTTCCCCATTTCTGAACTATCTTGAGAAAGATATTGTCTGATACGGACCATTCCCCTGGAGCCACGGTTTGTCGACCCAGAAAGTCAGCCTGTGAATTTAGATTTCCTGGAATATGCACTGCTGTCAAATATTTCTCTGCCTACTTGAAAATAAGAGAAATTTCTTCTAACGAGAGGAGATTTCCTACTCCCCCTTGTTTTCTTAAATAAGTTACTGTGGTGAGATTGTTTGATCTGACTTTTAAACTTTTTTTCCTTTTTTTTATTTCACAAGAAGGAAAGAAAAAAATGAGTGCTTGTATCACTGCTCTCCTTTCTAAAATATGTGCGGGAATGTCTTGACTTGTTACTGGCCATTTCCCTTAGGCCAAGAGAGCCAAATTGGTCCCCCCAGCCTCTCCCACTTGCGGTTGTTGGTCAGCAAGATCCATTTTTGGTCTTGCAGTGTGAGACCGCTCTTAAAATTTTCTTCTTGCTCCCACCAGATTAGGGGTTCCTTTACCTGTTGTGGCAGCTGAATTTTTTGAAGGGTCGTTTTTCTTTTTGTCCGATTGACAAATTAAACTTAACTGGAATAAAAGCATGTGCCCTCTTGTCCACATGACGACCAGTATTGTTGAAGATAAGAGTGCTGATAAGGTTTAAACAGTGCCGCAGATAATTACTGTTTCTGATAGCCTTTTTTTTTGTCTATTATGGAATTTAACCCCTAAGAACCTTAGGTTTTGGGAGGGAAGAAGGTGACTTTTTCTTCTGTTTATTACCCATCCGTGATGCTTTAAAAATTACAGTATTCTCGCAAGGTGACGAACAAGAAGATTTCTGTCGATTTTATGAAGATATCATCAAGACAATGGAATATCTGGTTCGCCTCCTTCCTTAGTTCTGCAACTGTTACTTAGACCTTTGTGAAGGTTCTTGGAGAGGTCGCGAGACCAAATGGACGTACTGTACTGAAAATTGATCATTGGTGTACTTAAAATTGATAATGGGCTTGGCCAATTGCAACCTTTTAGATATTTTTGATGAATGACGACTATTGGAATGTGAAAATAGCCATCCTTGAGGTCTACTGAGATCATCCAATCTTTGTAATCTACAGCCACTATGGAGCTTAATGGCTTTTTAAACTTTTTGACCTACACAAAATTGTTCTTTTTGAGATCTAATACCGCTCTGAACGATCCGTGCACCAGGAACAGGACTGAATAGAAACCCTGATGCAAGGGAACTGGTTCCATTGCTTTGTCTATTAACAACCTGCTTAGACTTTGTTTCAAGGCTTAAACGGTATCCATGTTCTTTGGCATTATTGACGTTAAAAAAAAAATTGCTTTTTCAGGGTACCGCCTTGAATTCCAAAAAATAGCCTTTGCAATGTTGTGTACCCAGCAATCTGTAATTGAATGAGCCCGCTCTTCTAGGAAAGGATGAATCCTGCCTCCAAGTGAAAGCGACTGGACTCCTCTCATGCAAACCTGCCGAAGCCTCTGAACGAGGGACCACATTCTCTTGGGCCACAAAATATTACTCTGGCCTCCTCTCCAAGACATTGACCTTGAGTATCTTCTACTAGGTCTGTAGCCTCTCATATCTCTTACCGGATCTCTCTCATTTTAAAGAGTGGGCCCAGTACATTTTCTTAGCCTTCTCTCTTGGGGTCAAAACATACTCTTTCTGCCTAAGGCTTTTTTCAATTATGATAAACCGAAAGAAAAAGAACTCAGTTAAATGTAGCACTCAATTATCGCTAGTGGTAAATGTCAGTATTAAAATTGTCTTTATTCGAATTAACTATTAAAATAAATGGTGCATAGAAAAGGGTTAAAAATTGATCATGACTCAGTATGTCAGATTACTGGAAATATACCAGTAGTAGCGGGTCGCTACCATTAAATAGACCCCTATTGTCGGTCTCTGGGAGTGGCAGAGTCTAGTTGCTTAAATTAGTATAGATGGGTGATTATACTCCCCCCTGGCCAGGGAGAGGAGTAAGGTGGTATGGAGCTGTGAATCGTATGTCTCATCAAGTGCTCTACAATGTAGCCTGGAACAGCTGGTATATTTCCAGTTATCTGACATACTGAGTCATGAACAATTTTTAACCCTTTTCTATGCACCATTTATTTTAATAGTTAATTCGAATAAAGACAATTTTAATACTGATATTTACCACTAGCGATAATTGAGTGCTACATTTAACTGAGTTCTTTTTCTTTCGGTTTATTGTCAATGCAATTCTCAGTCAAGCACCTTATCCACATTATTAAGTACTTACCTTCTAGTTGAGCAGAGGTTAATTTACCTTCCCTATCCCTTCCCCCTCCTGCCCACGGTATATATATTTTCAATTATGGTATCCAATCTTTTCCCGAACAGTAGTTGACCCTCGAAGGGGAGAACATACACATTCTTCGATGTCGGGTCCGCAATTCATGGATGACGCTAGAGAGCCAGTCTGGTGGCTACAGACAAGGCTATGGACCTGGCGGATAATCTCACGGAATCTGAGGATGCCTCAGAGATAAACGCGGATGCTAGCTTCATTTCCATAATAGCACGGATGATGGAATACTGCTTTACTTCTATCTTGAAAGCCTCTTCCATGTTAGAAATCCATAGCTTCATCATTTTAGAGGCTGATGTTATGGCTATCGCTTGTCTGACAGATGCTCCTGGCGCCATAAAAAAATTCCTATGAGAACTTTCTATCAGTCTGTTCATGGGATCTCAAAAGGAAGCTGCATCATCGATTGGCAAGGTCATCTTCCTGGCAAATCTTGAGATCGCTGCACCTACCTTGAGAGGATAATCCCAGGATTCCACATCCTTTTCTTCAAAGAGGTACATCTTGGAGAACTATTTGGAGGTTGCCACCTTTTTTGTCTACAGGTAACAAGGAGAAAAAAAAGAGCACTGCGAAAAAGGGCTGGAGGCAAATAGAACAAAAATAGTTATTTGATGAGCATTAACCTGACAGACGAAAGTAAAAACAAATCCTCTGACATGTTTCCTGTCGTAGCTGAGCTGCTGCTCATTAAATAACTATTTTTGATCTACTTAACTCCGGTCTTCCTACCTTTTTGCAGCGCTCTCCTTTTTTCTCTTGTTTCCTGTTGATCTCGCCAAGGTAGAAGCAAGTCTGGATGAACTGACTGACATTCATGAATTATGGGACCACGAGTACACCAACGGATTATCATTGATGTTGGTTCAATTTGCAATTACCGGCTAGTAGCTCAGCCAGTGTGGGATTTGTGTTATATTAACCTGACCAGGTGTGTCATGTGAGTGGGGGTCGCCGCTCACCAGCAACGCTGCTTGGGCACGAGACTGTGGTTTTCCATCCCCAATCGCTTTCTAATCTGACTTTGGGTTTCATTCGCTTCAACCCCACATGTACATAGGCATAGGTACTCACATCATGGATCCATATCATCATTCCAATTATCAAGGGTTTATTAGAGTCTCTACCTTTCTACCAACGTTTTATTGCCCAGGGTTTTTGCTGCACCATTTCTGATTTCTGGGTTGCATTTCTCGATCTACTCTCTCTCCACCTTTTTTGAAGTTGAGACCATTCAGATGTAATCATTTCTTTAACAATGTAAAGGACAAGGTCTCCTCTTGCATGTTTCTTTACATTCGATTTTTTTCCATTCAATCTGAGGAATTGAATCCCCCATTTCCAATACTTCACAGACTGCTTTAATAAGAGGATGAACTCCACATCTAAGGTAGATGACTCTTCAACTACCATTTCTTCATCCGATGATAGCTAGTCCACGTCCATAGACATCAATTGATCCTCAGTCCTCTGAGAATGAATCCATTGGTCTATCCAGACTTGTATAAAGAGCTTTCCTCTTATGTCCTCTGCTCTATGCCGAGGCCATCTCAATGCCTTGAGAACCTGCTTCCTTCATACATGAAAATAACTCAGACGTGTTCTGTATGTTCTTTTGCGACTTCTTTTAGACAAACTTCACATAATATTTTTTTCTTTAGTGAACAGTTTCCTTGTGGCAGGTTCCGCGGATGATCTGATAGGTCCTTGGTCAAGTTGAGGGCCTGGAACAATGGAACAGACACATCGTGAAATCTAAACATACCTTTTATATATGAAAAAAAATGATCATAACAAAAAGCTTGACACTAACTCCCTGGGGCTTACCTTTGTTTTTTTGTTTTTTTTGTAACACATTTTTCTGAAAGTTTTTTTTAAAACATGTAAAAATAAACATAATAGGGGTGGAAAACATAAAATCATAGACCGGGAGTTGGGAACAAATCAGAGCTGGGGGGAGACACATAGGCAATTAGTCTGAAGTGACCAGACAAGTACACATTTGGAGCATCAGGTATGTACTCTATGTAAATCACATGGCACATTAACCAACAGGAATACAATCGGTAGCGTTCTATTTTGATGAGGCTAGCTAGGGTAGCAGGAACCTAAGACACATTTGGAAAGACCAAGTACCAGCAGGGAGGATGTGTATTGTACATTTATAGCATAACTGATATCGAGTTTAACCCCTGGATATCAGATTGCGACAGCCATAGCTGCCAAACATGCTGAAATTTGGCTCACGAGTCATTTGGGAAGCTGGTCAATTTTTCCATTTGGCATGTGAACCAAATTAGATTGGTGATTTTTGTGATAGGATACCATGCTCTTTCCATAAGGACAGTAGCTTGCATCTCATGGCCGTTGTTATGTGGGCAATTAGTTTGTTTTCGGACCTGGACATGTGCTGGAGGGGCCTATTCAAGAGGAAGAGTCAAGGATCAAATGGCAGGTCTAGACCAAAGATCCTATTAGCTATTTTTTTTATCCTTCTCCAGAGAGACGCCACCGCTGGGCAAGACCAGCACATGTGTATATAGGAGACTTGGGCACTTAGAGCATAGAGGGGATTATCCTAGGACAAATCTGGACAGTTTTAGAGGAGTAAGGTACCACCTCATCAAAACCTTATATGCGTTTTCCCTGATGGTAGTACAAATAGAGCTCCTAGATACTGCCTTGAAAATGTCCGACCTGTCATCTCTATCTAACTCCTCCCCAAGATCAGACTCCTAATGTGACATGTATTTCGGTCTTTGATGTGGAGTTAACACAGGTTACGAAATACATTCGTTCAGTTATGATATGGGTTTTTGGGTATCAGATTCGCCGAGGCAGAGGCATTCCAAAAGGGCTTATATCGGTGTGTTTTGGGGTAGAACACCCTAAGGTGTAAATAGAGAAAAAAATCTGCGTTAGGAAGTCCTTTTTCAGACACAAAGTGCTCAAACAGTTTAGGGACTAGGTCTGGTCCCAGGTCTCTGAGTCTCGAGATGCCCGCATTTTCCTACTAAAGACTTCTTATTTAGTCCCGGGAAGAAGTTAGGATTGTTCCCGAAGGGAGTCGAGGGAATCTATAGAGGTGAGGAACAATTTGGATCTCATCGACTCCCAAATCTTCAGGGAGTGGGCTATGGAGGGCAACGTGTCCTTATTTTTGTTGACACTGACTGGCATAGCTAAATTATTTTACTCAGATCAATCGGCTGAATTTGCACATTTTTACAGATTTATCCACCATCTAAGTTCCTGGCTCTCATGCCAGAGTACTACTTGCGACAGTTGTGCTACCATTGATTAGGAGTACACAGGGTAAAGCTACAGTAGCCCACTAGAACCGATTCTCAACTCTTTATTTTCAAAATAAATTTGGGGATCAGACATTGAAGAGTAGAGATAACTTTGATTGAGACTGGGATTGGTAAAGTTTGAAAGAAGCATAGGATGTGGGGGAGCAGAGTCATTTTAATGTATGTCCTTCCAATCCATGAGATGTAATAGCTTTACCAGGCCTTGATGTCTTCTCTACGAGGTTTAAACATTTTGGTTTAATTTTCGCGGTAGAGCGAGTCATAATTGTTAATAATGTAAACTCCCAGATAATTAATAGCCAAGGTTTGCCATATGAAATAGAAATTGAGGCTCAGTAGTTTAACTACTTATTTTGTCAAAATTGATGTTGAGGGCCTCAGACTTCATTATTTATTTTAAATCCAGAGATTTTGTTAAATTTTGAAAGCACATCAAATAAGTTTGGCAGAGAGGTCAGGGTTTTTGAGAGCGTGAGAATAACTGCATCTGCAGAGAGTGCAATTGTGTTTGCTCAGGGATTCGGGTGGCCCACCAATCTATTAGAGTTAGTCCTGATAAACCAGAGGCAGAGGCTCTATACAGAGAGCATATAGAATGGGAGAGAGTGAGCAGCCCTGCCTTGTGCCACTTTTAATGTGGAACAAGTCTGAGGGGAATCCCTGGCAGATCACTTTAGCTCTAGGGTTATTATATAGAGCGAAGATTGCTTTTAAGAACCTTCCGCCGAACCCAAAGGCCTTCAAGGTGGAAAAAGCATTTTATATAGTTGATTGGACTTACATGCTTACCAAGTCTCTAGTCCCAGAATAATTGAGGAAATCTGTTTTTTAGATGCTAAAGCAATTAGGTCAATAACTCTATCTAGTATTGTCCCCAGCTTGCCTACCAGCAAAAACACCAACCTGGTCTGTGTGAATGAGGGAAGGGAGGACCTTGTTCAACCTATTTACCAAGATCTTTGAGAATATCTTTAAATCGCCAGTTATCAAAGATTTCAGCCTATAGCTTGCACAGCTGGAGGGGGCCGTTCCCCTATTTATGGATGAGGGAGATGGAGGCTTGACGTGTATTGCTGGGAAAGCTGGAATCGGAGTCAGAGAAAACCGAATTGAATAAATGTAGCATGTGAGGGTTCAGGATATTTGAGAATGTTTATAATAGAGGTTTGAAACCCGTCAGGTCCTGGGGCCATGGAAGATTTTAGGTTCTTAATAACTAGACGGATCTCTTCCGAGGAAATCAGTTGTCCCAACATATCCTTGTCTATGATTTTAAATTTAGGCAACTTGGTAGCTTCTAGGAAACTCAATAGCTAAGCAGCTACATTATCGCTATGTTGGATTTTATTGCCGTCATAAAACTGAGTACAAGTACTGGAATTCCCAAGATATGAGAAGTGGAATGGATGTTAAAACACCCAAATTCAAACGTATGGATCGTATGTTTCGTGGCATCTGATTGTTTCTTAGCTTAAGTGCCAGCATTGTATCAGGTTTTTTGGAATTTTCAATTTACGTTTAGTCCATTTCATAGATTGTTCTGCCTGTCAGGTTAGGTGTAGATTTAGTTCTACTCTGGTGTCACTTAATGATTTGAGGGTGGTATCTAAACCATCAGGTAAATGTTGTGTAGACAAAGCTGTGATTTTAGTTGGTAATTTTGATATTTTATGTAGTTTCTCCCTCCTTTTGCCTGTCGCCATACTTATCAACCTACCCTGTATAGTAGCTTTATGAGCCTCCCAAAGAAGGGGGAAGTCACTCTGCCCTCATTATATTGGGGAAAAAATGAGAGTTGGTCTATTACCGAACATTTCCGGGATCTTCAGCAATGATTCGTTCAGTCTCCAATGAGGCCCTGCAGCTTTAGCCTTTTAAGTGAGATCCACCGGATCCATGAGATGTATGTATGTATGTTTTTATATATGTCTTTATATAGGGCCATGAATGTACATAGCAATTCACAGTAGTAATACACGTGACAATCATATAAATAACAAATAATACAAATAACAGGTCATGGGAATAAGTGCTTCAGACATAAAAGTAACATTTCGGAAGAGGAGTCCCTGCTCCGAAGAGCATACAATCGCATTGGAAGGTAGGAAGAATGTACAGAGACAGTAGGAGGGCATTCTGGTAAGTGCATCTTCATGGGGCCAAGCTTTATGTATCATGTGTATAGTATTAGCCACGGAGCTACTCATATGCTTCTTAAAGCAAGTTTATCTAAGGAGGGTTTTAAAGGTGGAGAGAGAGGGTGCTAGTCAGGTATTGAAGGGAAGGGCATTCCAGAGGTGTGGGCCAGTCCATGAGAAATGTTTAAGGCAGGAGAGGGCTTTAGATACAAAGGGGGTAGAGAGAAGACATCCTTGAGCAGAACACAAGAGTCAGGATGGTACATAGCGAGAAATTAGTGCCGAGATGCAAGAAGGGGCAGAACAGTGTAAAGCTTTAAAAGTGAGGAGAATTGAGTGCGAGATGCGGGATTTGATAGGAAGCCAGGAAAGTGATTTCAGCAGGGGAGACGCTGAGACAGATTTAGGAAAGAATAGGGTGATTCTGGCAGCAACGTTTAGGATAGATTATAGGGGAGACAGGTGAGAGGCAACAAGGCCGGACAGCAGGAGGTTACAGTAATCGAGACGGGAGAGAATGAGGGCCTGAGTCAGAGTTTTAGCAGTCGAGCAACAGAGGAAAGGGTGTATCTTTGTAATAATGGGGAGGAAAAAACAGGTTTTAGAAACGTTTTGAATGTGAGAGGAGAATGCGCGAGAGTAGTCGAGTGTGACCCTTAGGCAGCATGCCTGAGCTACCGGGCGAATGATAGTACTTCAAACAGTAATGTGAAAGGAGGTAGTAGGGCCAGGTTTGGGAGGAAGTATGAGGAGCTCTGTTTTTGCTATGTTACGTTTAAGTTGGCGGAGGGCCATTCAGGATTATATCGCAGAGACACATTCAGAAACTTTGGTCTGTACAGCAGGTGTAAGGTCAGGGGTTGAAAACTAAATGTGTGCCATCAGCATAGAGGTGATATTTAAACCCAAGAGATGCGATTAGGTCACCTAGAGAAAGTGTATACAGAGAAAAGAGGTCCCAGGACAGAGCCCTGTGGTACCCCCACAGAGAGATCGATAGAGGAGGTGTTGGCAGAAGAGACACTAAAAATACAATGGGAGAGGTAAGAGGAAATCCAGGCTAGAGCTTTGTTACGAATATTAAGAGTATGGAGAAGAGGGTGGTCCACGGTGTCAAATTCTGCACAGAGATCAAGTAATGTGAGCAGAGTATAATGATCTCTGTCTTTGGCAGCATGGAGGTCATTAGTTATTTTAGTGAGGGCTGTTTCAGTCGAGTGCGCAGTGTGGAAGCCAGATTGTAGAGGGTCTAGGAGAGAATAGATGTTGAGAAAGTGGAGCAAGCGAGAGAATACAAGACGTTCAAGGAGTTTAGAGGCAAAAGGCAGGAGGGAGACTGTTCGATAGTTAGAAAGACAGGTAGGGTCAACCTTGCTGTTTTTGAGTAATGGTATAACTGTAGCATGTTTGAAGCAGGAGGGAAAGGTACCTGAGTAGAGGGAGGAGTTAAAAATGTGTGCGAGCATAGGGATTATAGTAGGAGCAAGAAGTTTTAGGAGATGGGAGGGAATGAGGGCAAGTAGTAGAGGGAGAAGAGGAGATCATCAGTGACACAGCCTCCTCTTAGACAGCGGAAAAACAATCAAGGAAGGCATGAGGAGAGTTAGGAGGCGGTGTAGGATGGAAGGAGGAAACGGGATGTTCTGACGAATGGATTCCACCTTTTCCTTAAAATAGTCAATAAAGTCCTGAAGTGAGATGGAGGAAGAAGAGGCAGCTGAGGATGGTTTGAGTAGAGTCAAAGACTGAGAAGAGTTGGCATGGGTTAGACTTGTGTGTGTTGATTATTGAAGAAAAGTAGGTTTGTTTAGCCTGAGGGAGGGCAGAGTTGAAATAGGATAGCGTAAATTTGTAGTGAAGGCAGTCTGTGAGAGTGAGATTTCCCCCAGAGGAACGAGTAGCATGCGCGTGTGGGAATTTAGTCAGGGTCTCGGGTTAGAAGGGCGAGAACGGCAGAGAGAAAGCGGGGCATGTAGATCAAGAGAGGATAGTGCAGAGTTGTAGCTCCTGACTAGGCTGTCAGGGTCTGGAGCTGAACTGAGAGGGGAGAGAGAGGAGCGTAAAGTGGAATCAAAAGCTGGTAGGTTAACAGAGCGCAGGTTTCTGCAGAAACGAAGGGGAGAAGCAGGAGAGACAAAATGAGATGAGGTGATGGTCAGAGAGGAAAATGGGAAATGGAGAAATCGGAGAGAGAAGTTGTTAGTGAAAACCAGGTCTAGGTAGCGGCAATCCTTGTGGGTACTGGCTGCAGTCCACTGTTGAAGGCCAAAAGAAGAGGTTAGAGAGAGAAAGCAGGAAGCCCAAGGGAGAGAGGGGTCATCAATGTGGCAATTGAAGTCCCCAAGGAGAAGAACAGGGGAGTCTGAGGAGAGAAAGAAAGAGCCAGGATTCAATGTGAGAAAGACAGAAGGGGGATGAGTAGAGGTAGGTGGGCGATAGATGACCGCCACGGAGAGAGAAGATCTGGACAGTGTGAGCCTCAAAGGAGTGAAAATCAAGAGAGCGAGGAATAGGAGGGGTTCGTCAACGGCAGAGAGAGGAGAGGAGCCCCACCCCTCCACCCCTGCCATCAGGACGCAGAGTGTGGGAGAAAGAGGGACCACCATAAGAGAGGGCAGCTTCCATAGCAGTCAGACTGAGTGAGCCAGATCTCAGTTATAGCAAATAGGAGCAGAGTGAGAGAAAAAGAAGTCATGCACAGAAAGGAACGTGTTAGAAAAGTAGCGAGCGTTCCCAAGAGCACAGGATAAAGGGAGACGGGAGGGAGAGAGGAGGGAGGGGATGGGTCTGAGATTGGAGGGGTTGACACCAGGAGTAGAAGTTGCATTTGGCAGTCGATGAGAGCATGTAGAAATAAGGCAGGGACCAGGATTGAGAGAGATATCCCCAGAAGCAAGGAGGAGAAACATGGATAGAAAGAGAATGTGTGAGGAGGATTTGTAGGGGTGTGTTTTAGTGCAGGGTGTATAGCTGTGTAGTGACAGACGGTGCAGGTAAGAAATTAGTTCATGTGAACTGAGCAGTGGCAAAGAAAGGAGAGATGGAGATATATGAATAGAGTTGGAGACATAATGAGGCTGGTAGAAAGACATGCATAATTTGAAAAGCGAGATCACAGCAAATATCAATAGTAAAGGTGGCATGGCAGCAATAGTTAAGTGCTGAGATGTGCAGTCTGGGATAGAGAATATCCTCCTTCCCAGCGTAGATCAAAATCAGCAATCGGGGCCAGTAGGTGTTGTCCACTTCTTTTGACCTCCCTTTTAAACTCCAGCCCTCCATACCACTTTAAACCTGGCTACTTCAAACATGGCTGAAAACAGCAAAGGCTGCTGGGCTTATAGATTTATAGGTCTAAAATGTCACCTGACTGAATTAAGTTTGGCCCAGACAATTTAGGTAGGACAACACCCTGTTTGCTAATTAAGTGTCAAAGCTGAATTTAATTAAGAGACATCAAGGGGTCATTTAGAGGCAGAATTCAAATATCGTTTTTAACAAATAGTTGTTACAAGTTGGACTAAAATAGACAGCAGGGGATGATTTAGAGACAGTTTGAATGTAAAAATATAGCTACGGTAATATCATGTATTTTAGCATGGGAAACATTGAGAAGTAGTCAAGCTGATGCAAAAATATAATGAATATGGGAGTAAATTGGTGGGGGGGGGGTGTGTGTGTGTGAAATAGGTGAAGTATTTTGTTAATGGGTGAAGGTCTCATCATGCATCTGTTAATTGGGACTCCTTGATAAGGGACCCACCGGTCCGAAACACGCAGGTGTGTTTTCTTTCCCCAACGGGGTGATGATGTCATCAGTCATGCACTGAAATAAATGGAACTTTATTTTTAATCACCACCTGGCTCCCTGGCTGTGCGCTATGTGTTCTTTTCTTGCTGCTTCTGGATTTCCATCTATGGCTTGCACGCCACTGCTGATCCCTGGAGACGGCGCGAGTGGGTAAGAGACTTCATGACTGCAATAGTTGAGTACTTTGATGTTTATATTGTTCAAGTGACTCACAAGTCTATTTATTATACCCACTCCCACTGGTCTCTTCATGGAGTCGTTATACAATGATTCATCAGTCCTTATTTGGATGAAGTTATACTGGGGTTGAGCACCCTATTTCCCCTTGTTCCTGTTAATTGGAGCAGGCTTGGGCCAGCTGACAGTGCCCTCACATCTTCTGATCTGCGCCCAAATGACCCTTTAGATCAGGGGAACGCAAACTTTTTGCCCTGCACCCCCCCTGCTGGCAGTTCCCCTCTCTCTGCACCCCCCCCCCTCACCTCGGCGTCCTGATGTCATGTTGCCATAGCAACGTGACGCTGCCATGGCGACACATTTAAGAAGCCGCCGGAGCAAAGGTAAGTGAGGTTTACAGAGGCCTTCGGCGCTTCCCTGGCACTTAATTTAAGTGTCTTCGGGAAGTGCGCGGGGCCGCTGTAAACCCAGCGTCCCCCCAGTTTGTGCACCGCTACTTTAGATGTATCTTGTGAGGGGTTGAGAGTAATATTGAAGTCCCCAAGAATAATACTTCCTTTTGCTATACACACCGTTTGTGATAAAATATAGTTAGGGATCTAGAGCTGGATTTATTTGGCGCATAAAGTTTCAAGGACCTGGGTCTTGTCCCTATAATGTACGGACAAGACCTTGTATAAACCTCCCTTTGTCTCGTCCACAGTGAACAGTACTTTGTTGTGTAATAAGATAGCTACGCTCTTTTTATATTGTTTAATCCAGTTTCCCCCCCCCCCCCCCCTAGGATGGCCGTCCTGTCACCCAGCGATGTCAGAACTGTTTTTTCATTGCTGGTACTCCGATGGATAGATCCTTGCATTTTGATAGTGTTTAACAGGAATAACGTTACTTTAATGTCAGGGCTCAGCAGAGCAAAGTCTCTAAGCGACCATTCCCTCCAGTGCAGCCCATCTACTTTTGTATTTTAATGGCTGAAGGTTTAGATGAGGCAGCCTTCCGTTAGGGCTTCCCGAAGCCTGACATCATTGGGAGTGTCCACCGCTGAGCAAAAACAAAGCTTGCAGAGCACAGGTGTTAGCTTGAAGGCAGGCTATGAGCGAAGAGGCACACCATAGCGAGAGCCTGGAGCTACAGGGGATGCGTTCAGCACCTCACCAAAGGCCCGTTCTGACCTCCTGGCAACTTTGAATCAGCTGCTATCAGATTGCCCTTTCACAGCATAGCTCCTGCTGGGAGGTCCCCTGGAAAGCAACCCTGTGGGGTGTGGATCCCAGGGACTTCAGACGGAGATGGCAGTCAGGTAAGCCCCAAAGAAGAAAAAAACTAACCGAAAAACAACAAACGCCTAACCTCAGCTTGGTAGAACCAAAAAAAAGACTACTGGTGAGTAGGTGTCTATATGTAGGTCCTCTTACAGGTGCAAGTCTTTAATCTGTCCTATCCCCAGCTGGAAGATAGGACTTAACCCTTTGGTGCACACTGCCATGCATATGCTCAGGAAAATATAATTCATACAAGTTATGCTTGTAAAATGAGAAATTGGCTCTCTAGATGCATAACAGATGATTAACTTTTATGGTGGGCAAATAAATTACAAGTTGCGTCTCTAAATTATAACTATAGTTATATAAAATCGCAGTATAGTATAATGAACATTCATAGCATATAATTTATGTAGTCTGTTGCAGGACGCAGTTGAACATCGATATCAGAAATACTTAGGTTGTCACTATCGGCATTAAAATTAAAATAAGTGATCGTGTCTATTGGAAACAAATGGTTCTTCGTGTGAAGCATAAAAACGGAGCATGATTTATAAACATCTTTATTTACACTACTCCTATAATTTAGTGTTACAATGCATAAAAGATTATTTGTTAACACGTGGGTGTTTGGTTGTGGCACTACCATTTCTAGATCTTGTGTGGTTGCCGTTGCGCAACCAGAGTGACACCCATTTATACACAAACAAGTATGTTCAAATATTTTTATTCATTTAATGTCCCAAAGCACTTTTTTTTTAACCACTTGTGATAAGACTTTGTAAACTGTTGTGTATACAGGTAAATTGGTGATCCAGGTGTTTGTTTGTTTTTTCCCTTGTGTGGTTTTCTTTCGCTAATAATTGCATCATTCACTAAAGAGATACTGTTGAAGAACAAGAATTACCCGCTAAAATTAGGCTAAAACAGACCCAAAGAATATGTAGTAATTTCTGCACAAAACAACTAATATGAGAAAATGCAACTTTAGGGGGGATTTGAATCTTTCGAAAGAAACCAATTGAATTGACATTCTTGTGACATTGAAATGCCGCTTTAATTTTGTCAGTTCCACAATAGAGTTCCCGGACCCTCTTCACTTTCACCACGTGATCGCTCCTGGAGCGTTCAAGGTTAAGTAGCAGATTATAAAGTGATAAATGGCTCCATCATTTCTGATAATCTTGTCACCCACACGTAAACAAATATGGGAATGGTTTATATGGCAGTGATTGATAACCTTAAGAGGAATTGCAACCAACCCATAGTTTGTGGGTAGCCACTTTTACATTTACATGCCGTTGCTCACTCAACAGTTTTTCCTAAAATCTGGAGTGGCTGGGATGCCCTTGTGCTGTTGGTTAATTAAGATTGATTGTCTCCGATATCTATCCATATCCATCTCAGAAAATATACAAGAGTGGAATTCCAGAGAAAAGTGCCCTTTACTGTTGAATCCGGAACGAAGGCTTCATTTCAGCTGGAAATGTGTTTTACAGGAAACGCACAAGTAAGTCCTTAACCAAAAAGCCACCAGCAAAATACCATAAAAAACATTTTAATAAAAAGTTAAACATCCAGTGGTTGCAAAAGTCTTACCTTCAAATAACCTCTTACTTTACCTAAGGAGCCTATAATGCATTGGCCAGCAGGCTCTTCCAACATACAGGGGGGAATCACAGTATTTTCACATTACACCGGTTTCACATTGAATGAAAAAAATAAATTAATAATAAAAAATAGAAAACAGGTAAATATTTGTTTTTAATTGCTAGATTCAGGATAAGGCCCATGTTATTTTTATATGAAAAGTTGTTGGCTTGAATGCCCATGTGGCTTAGTTGAGCAATTAATTTATAACTTGTTAAAGATAACCAACAACCCCTTGCCTCAAACTCTATGCTATAGGGCCTATATTGCATTACTTTTTCTATGCAATGTCAATAGTTCAAGAATTAAAGGCCAATATCTTAATCATCAACACACCCTAAGCATAAGAGTCAATTTTTGTTATTTATTGCTTACAAATAGTTTAAATTATGGGTAATCTTTGGTAAAAATAAAAGCGATCAAGAATAAAATATTCACAATAACATTACAGAAAGTATTGCACAACAACATTCTTCAAAACACTGGAAAGAATAAAGGAATGTTCGAGATCCTCAATGAGGAAATAATCTGTACAACATTCAATTGTTTATCACCATCAAACAAAACACCAGAATCTTTCCATGTTTATACATTCAGTGCCGGATTGGTCTGTAAAACATTGCACTTTATTTGTTACAGACCCGGTCCGCACTGAAGGGCTTAAAAGATTTCCCCTGCTCCTACATCTTACAGTACAATAACATTTGAGCTTATACTTGAGAGAACGGTATCTGAACATTTAAAAATAAAACTGGTAACAATGCAGCATTATTTCTTTATTTCTACACTTACTACAGCAACTACGTCCTTTCCAACCTGTACATGTCAGCTAAAATAAAGGAAAAGACGACAAGTAGTCCTCAGTCGGCCCTCTATGGAAAAGAGGAAAATAATTTGCATGTCTATTGTCACACAGACATTCCAAGTAGTAGTTCACTTTGTGCTATCGGACACTGGAGCAACTTTAAGTTGTTCTAAATGAGTTCTTAGTTCAGGGCAGAGTTCTATTAGCAGGAGTTCCATCAGCACCTGCGTATAAGAACAAAGCAAAAGTGACATTCACAGATATGAATGTAAAACAGTATGCAATGATGCACATTCCATAAACCCTTCTCTGGCAGACAGGTATAAAGTTGCCTAGATAAATACATTTGCCACGCGAGTCCTGCCTTAGGATATTGTACTATAAACCAGCATTTATATATAGACATTAGAATACAGGGATTACAATATACTGTACGAACAAAAATACCAACTAAAAAAATATTGGGAGAAAGGAATCCCTGCTCTGATAAGCTCATACTGTGAATTTTATATTGGGACTTCCCGAGGCAGCAGGGGTACATGCAATTCGATTAGGTCTCTAGCACATAGCTAAGACGGTGTGGTTAGAGCGAGCAGAACAATCACTACTTATGTATGAAGGGGGTTAGAAAGAAAAAGGAATGGCTAGTGTTGTAATTATTGTCATGATCCTACAATTACTTTGTACGTCTCCGTTACTTAAGAAGTTTATGCTGCTACATGGTTTACTCTTTGTGTGCCGGAAAGTCCAGAACACCAGTGCCACAGATATTCCAGCCCTGCAAATATTTGATGGCGTGTGCAGCAATCACATGGCTACAACCTGCCTCCGTAATTAAGGGACCGAAGAGGAATAACTCCCCTTTTATTCCAATCGTGTCCACAACTCTAAGGGCTGGGGATCACTGAAGGTACACTGAATGTCATATGAGCCACTAGTACTCTAATCTTTGTGACGTCCAGTAAATGTTACTAGGGCACACCCAGAATTTAGCTGATGCAAATAGGAAACTATTGCTTACTTACATAAAGTAGATGTTTATTGGCCCTGTTTTCCTGGAGTGCATTAAATATTTTAATTATACCATGACGGGCATTTTGCTGTCCAACTAGGTTCTGAAGTGCATCTGAAATGAGCAAGAAAATGACAATTAAAACATTCTGAATATTCTTCTATGAACTTGATTGGCAGCAACGCGTTTGCAGTTTCAAGAGCATTTATCATGAAGGAGCAGTAGCATTTCAAGCAATTTGTTTGTACTTTACCATGTAAGTAGGTAGTGAAACACATCTTAGCTGACATTTAGTGTTTGTAATTGGAAGTTAAAAAACAGTTGCTGTGCTTCATCATGATGCACTGCACCATTCTGTCCTCAGATACAAGCCAACAAAAGCAGGAAACAAGGTATAGTGTATATTTGTGCTATTCAGAGTAAGGCCATAGAAGGACAGGCCGTGCTGAGCCGCGCGGACGCTACGCGCTGAGCCCCTGCATCCTCAATGAGGCTGAGGGGGCTCACGCGAGCGTCCGCAGACGTGCTGAGGCGCTGGAGTTTTCAGCCGAGCGCCAAGCTGTTTTTCAGCGCGCTGTCGGCTAAAACACCCAATCAGCGCGGAGCTGTGTCAACGTCACGGCGCCGTGACGTCAGTGCGTCGCAGGCGATTGGCCCAGCGACGTCACTGCCCCGCCTCCCTCAGTCTCCCCCCGCCTCCGATCGCGCCGCTGGCTCGCCTGCATGGGCATGAAATCTCACGGATTTCAGCAGGCGAGCCTCAGCGCCAGCACGGCCCGAAACTCCTCACCCCTCTATGGCCCGAGCCTTAGGCTTCGGGTCCTAAAAACGCAACAGGCACAACTGTCATTGTATTTAGTGTGATGCTCTTTAAAGCAGATCCCCAGCCTTCATTTTATTTGTTTTCTTAGCAATTTTTTGTGAGGCCCAAAGCCTGAGTATTCACACGGCACCTCCTGCTGTTTTCTATGCAAACTCCACCTTAGAAGTACTTTCGGTAGGACCATGGTCAAACTGGCCTGCTGAGAAAATGGGGAATTACATGATGAGGCCACAGCCCTGGGTTATCATGGGCCTGGTGAAGGAAGGGCTTGGTCAGCAGACCCAAAAAGCAGGTTGGGCTAGATGTGGGAGGGGAGGTATGTTGATCCTAGATGTCCCAGTCCGAGATTGGGTGGTAAATATAAGATTTGTCATTTTAATGGCTTGCTTCTTTAAACTGTTCTTTTAAGGATTTAATTCCCTCACTTCTTTATAAAGTTCCCCACAAAATTTGAAAGGCTCAAGTTCTGAAGGGGATTACAGCACAATGGAGTAATACTTTCCCGTGCAAAACAACAAAAAGAATTGTTGCATTATAAATATAACATACAAAACCATTGTGGGACTTGGCTCACCTGGAATGTTTTCAAGTAGTTTTTGTTGTGCTTTCTGTTTGGTTTCTTGACATTGCAGCTCTGTTCTTGATGTTTTTGGGGCTGCTAATTTTCCATTTGGCCAGAAAGCGTCCCGAAAAACATTGATGTAGTAAACCAGCATCTGTTCACTGAAGATCCAATTGACCGTATCACGAATTTGTCTAAGAGAAATACAAGGATTCTTTAAAGTAAGGGCAGCTACAATGTGGAATTCATTACCCAAGGAGACTGTGATAGCAGATACAATAGACATCTTCAAAAAAAAAAAAAAAAAGGGTTGGACATTTTTTTTTTTTATAGAAAGGAAAGGTATATAAGGATACACCAAATAAGTACACATGGTAAGGATGTTGATCCAGGATGAAATCCAATCCAATATTTGTAGTCGGGAAGGAATTTATTTTTCCACTTCTGAGATATCATTGGATGATGTTTCACTGGGTTTTTTTGTTTGCCTTCTCTGGATCAATATACTGTAAGTACAGGAGGGCCGCACTAATATGGCGGTTTCCATTCTGAGGACCCGTCGTAAAGCGAAAATCGCCGGAAAGTGGAACCGACGATTTTCGTTAGGTGCGCATGCGCAGACTGGCAATGCACCGTTCTGTGCATGCACGACAGAAGGAAACACCTTCATTCTGCGCATGCGCGACCCCGGGCAGGTCCGTTCTGCGCATGCGCGGACATGGCGGCCCCCTTCTCAGCTCGTATCGTCGGATCGCGGAAAAGCGGGGCCCTGCTGTACAAATATAGGATAAAGTATCTGCCGTCTAAATTTAGCATCGGTTGAACTTGATGGACGTATGTCTTTTTTCAACCTCATCTACTATGTAACTATGTAACTATGTCATTTAAAATGCAGTATGGTGGATCAAAACGAAAGTTCAGAATAAATTATCAGTTGCATTCTTCCGATTTTCTTTATAGTGGCTTTTTCCAGGGAAATGTCAACATTTTGCCTTAATCAGCTTTGCTCTTAAAGTGCAGATTTTAATATGTTGCTTTTGCTTTGTTTCTTTTAAACTATTTGAATTAAAAGTTAAATTGTAATGAAATATATATATATAATAAAAAATTATTAGACGATACCGTTCTGTGGCTAACAAAATGCTTTGATTTTTGCGAGCTTTCGAGATACACTGATCTCTGTTTCCGGCGATGTAACAATGAATGAAGCTAAAAATGGGCGGGGACACACACACACACACACACACACACACACACACACACACACACACACACACACACACACACACACACACACACACACACACACACACACACACACACACACTAATTAGCAGTGATGTAAGAAAGTGAGTACTTCTGGCCTGTACCTACAGCAATTGTATACAATATATTAAAGATCATTTACCCACAAAAATGCTTCTTTAAGAGTGTAACATCTTACAGAGCAATATCCGTAATGGTTCAGCTTTTGCTCTTCTGTTAAGGATGGTAACTTCCAGAAGAATAAAACTAGCTACACCTAAAGCCTAAAGCTCATGTTTGTGGGAAAACAAACATAGTAGTGTATAGTGATTTGAGTGCTTCTATAACCTTTCAACTATCAAATAAAGATACAAGGAGATTATATGAGAGAGAGATGGATATAGTCCAAGTGAAGGTGCACTCACAGTTCAAGATGTAGATGCCACAGGTGCTCAGCAAAAGTCCTGCGTACTCACAGAACCACCAGTAATATGAAAAGCGAAGACAAAGCGTCACTCCAGTGGTCTTCAAAAGTAGAAAATGTATTAAAACAAGATCTTATTACAATATATTTTCTATTTTTTAAGACCACTGGAGTGCCGCTATTGTTGTTTTTCGTGTGTAATTATATATGTTTCGTGTATGTTCGTGTGTAATTATATATGTTTCATATCTAAGTCACATTCTCACTTGTATACTGTTGGTGACAAATGGTATATGGGAACGGATTGAGGGGACATATCGTTCATTTAAGGGCTCTTTGCAAAGGTTTGCGAGCTGTGTTTTAAACCCTTGTCCCGTATGCAGGTCACGTGCTCACAGGTGAGTGACAATTATATATATATATGCTTTTTCACAAACTCTATTACACTTTTTGGTCTAAATTCCAAGTGCTATGTCTGGTGCAAGCTCAACATTGCACATCACCCAGTTAACACCATCCCAACTGTCAAGCATAGTGGTAGCAACATCATGTTATGGGGATTTTGCTCTTCAGCAAGGATTTTGGAAGCTTGTCAGGATAGAGGGGAGAATGGATACTGCTAAGTACAGGTGAATCCTTGAGGCAAACCTGTTTGAGTCAGCAAGACAGAAACTGGGGAAGATATTCACATTTCAGCAGGACAATGACCCAAAGCACAAAGACAAAGCCACACTGGAGTGGTAGAACAAGAAGAGAATTAATGTTCCTGAGTGGCCCAGTCAAAGTCCTGACTTGAATCCAATCGAACATTTATGGTGAGACTTGATTGTTGATCGTCGATGGACTGCAATGTTCAAACTCATCAGGACTGGATCAATTTTTCCGTGAAGAATGGGCACAAATGTCACCGCCCTACTGTGCAAAGCTAGTAGAGACCTATCCAAAAAGACTTGTAGCAGTAATTGCTGCAAAAGGTGCTTCCAACCAAGTACTGATTTAAGGGGCTGAATGCAACCAGTGAATTTCATTTTGTACATTTCCTTTTCTGACATTTAAAGCTGCAGACCAAGCAATATCCTACATGTGTTTTTTTTTAATCCATTCTGTACAATGAGAAAATACTTGTAGCAGTTTAAAAAAAAATATATATATTTTTAATATATTATAATGTAACAAGCATTTTTTGTTTCTATAGCAACCATTTACAAAGTCACATTTCCTTCCTCTTCTGAAACAGGCTCTGGCGGGCCCCTTTTTGAGCCTTGCCCTCTCTCTGGAAATGAACCAATTGTATCTAGTCATGGCCTGGTCACATGATCTTCCCCACAGAACTTTGCTTCTTTCGTCCTCTTCTGCTGCACCGACACCCATTTTATGAACCCTCAAGCCGAATCTTCGCCGATCGATCACAGGAGAACCGATCGATCACAGGAGAACCGATCGATCACAGGAGAACCGATCGATCGACAACTTGGCTAATTACTTAGTGTGTGGATTGTATTGCTGCACATATTAAAGGGGGGGAAATAGTATCTTGGACTGTTGCTTTAACCTCTTCCTCCTCCTCATATAACACAGTGTTCAATTTAACCACTACAGCTTTCTAGCTTTGATTAATAAAAAAAAAAGTTAGTTTGAAAAACTGTGCATAGATTATTTGTAGTTCAACAAAATGCGACATTATTGGTAGGGGTGAATGCTTGTGCAAACCACAGTATAAATAAAAATGTATTTCCCATCATATACATCAGATGCTCAAAATATTCTTAGCAACTGTATATTTGTACATGAGCAATACTTCAGCATCTCCTAAGTATTCACATTTACACTGTGTTATATGCCTTTTAAAAGCTGTATTCAAATTAAGGTATTTTAAAGGATCAATTCAAGCAATATCCTACACGTGTTTTGTTAAATAAATCAGTTCTGTAGTATTATATAATACTTACTACCTTTTTTTAATTTAAAAATTAAACTCAATGCCATTTTTAACGAGATTTAATATACGGAGCATCCTTTGATGTCTATAGCAGGTTTTAGCCACCTCCCCAGCAGTGCAAGATCTGTGTAACACTTTCCGGTTTGTGATCATTTGTTGCCAATATTCACAGCAGTTTGAGCTGCAAACTGTAACAATAGATAATGTTACCTTGGTAATATAAGAATACATTGTAGCTGCTGAGTTACTCTGACTGAAGGATTGATTGAAACGGAAAGGCAGCCATTTAGTGAACCCTGGGAAGCAGCATCTTGCTGATCGATCATGGGAGAATCGATGGGCTGCTTCGGTGATTCGTTTTCAATAAAGGTAATGAAATGCTGCGTATATTAAAACAAAAAAATAAGTATTTTTAAATTTAGTTTAAAATGCTTGGATTGCCTCTAAGGCAGCAATCTGGGCTCCCGACTCAAAAATACGATTTGAAATGGCCAGGTCTTTTCCGCTGAATCTGAACTAAGTGCACGTCACATTCCAAGTCTGAGATATCTATAGCGAGATGTTATATCCCATTCCTGTATCTGAATACAAATTCGGCAAATGGAAAATACCTTTGTGTACTTTGTACCTCTGATGAACCCTTTTGTATGTGAGCGATGGGGATGGTTTTTGTTCCTCTTTCTTATTGGTCTGTCCAAATCATATTTTCCCCTCTCTATATTGGCTTGAATTCAGTCACTGATCTGGATGATTCAATTGGTTTGCCATCCCTACACCAGCCTCAGGAAAGAGTTTGCATCTCAGAGTGCATTAAAAAAATGTTTTGCCCCCCTAGGTGAGAAGTAGGGGTTCTTTGGAGCTTAACCACGTACATTTCAGCTCCGGGGACACCCCCGGCCACCCCCTCCGTAGGGGGTGCCCGTAGCCAATAGGAAACGGGTCAATAGAAAGCCGCAAGGGATGACATCACAGCTTCCTATTGGCCCAGCCGGAACTGCTGCCGGTGCCCCCTACGGAGGTATCTCAGGAAGCAGAAGGCCCTTGGAGCTGAAATTAACGCGGTTCAGCTCCAAGGACACCCTGCTTCCCACGCCAACTCTCAAAATAAAAAGTGGAAAACAGGATTGTGGCTTTAAACCAGCAATCCCCACAAAACAGAAATGGAGTAATGACAAACTGTGGTTGTAATTAATTTTTTGCTTTACATTTTAATCAAGAACTTTAGTTTTGGCCGAGTTTCCACCTGCTGTATTATTTAATCAACCATCTGGTAACGCTTCCATATGCTGCCCTCGTATCCTTATTGGATAGATCAGAGGTTATAGAGGCACTCAAATCACTATCCAGTATCAGCTGGTACCATGGCAACCTCTATTTTTAATGTGTGTGGACGGAAGGGTCAATGTTAAGCTTAATCTCCGGGATGCAACGACAGAATTTAAAGAGAGTGGCATTGCTAAATACAGCGCCAAAAGGACAACTCAATGGTAAAAAGACATTGAAATGCTTGTTTTTTTATGCCAAGTAGAGGGGATTGTTGCTTGAAGCCGGTTATGGGAAAAAGATAAAAGGGGGTTTGAAAAAGTTAACATCTGGTCAAGAAAATGTAAACTGAAGTAAAACTTGGAAAGGTTTGTAATTTTGGTTTATAAAATGTTTCTGTGCCCTCTGCCAAAAAGGAGAATAGCAGGCTGGGAGATTAAGGACACAGAAAGAGAAGGATCTTCCAGGAGAGTTGATTGATCCATCTTACAAATGTGAGTGAAATGAATTGCTTATTAAATCACTAAATTGCTCTATTTCTGAGCAGAAATACGGCATGCATAGCCTCATACGGATCATTGTTAAAAATGGACATGAAGCAAAAGGTGACACACGGTGTGTTCATTTATATGTCATTACCCAGAATCCCTGGCTGCAGTGGCAGTATTTTATGCAAATAGATAATGGGGAAAGGCAGGGTTGCAGATCTGTCTGAAACATGAATGTGCTCACAAGTGGTATTTTTATTTGCTGCACAGAGAAGAAAAGAACACCCTTTAATTTTTTTGGGGGGGGATAAAACCTTGAAAAGCCATGTCACACAAAGAACAAATAATAATACCTGAACTTTTAAGGATTAAAGAACAGCTATACTTTAACACTCTATAAGAAGATCTAAACGCCTCTGATTTAGGGACTATTTTGAAATGAATATTGTAATAATCTAGGGTTTCTTCCAAAGGTATACAATTTTCAATGTGAGTGAGTTGCAGAATTATTTCTTATTAGGTGAAAATGCGATTAACAGTCCCACCTATGTCAAACTGTTCAAAAACAAAATACTTAAGACTGTAAATGTCACCGCACAGAGATCCTTGAAATAGAAAGCACGGTTCTATTTGTGGTGTGCCGTCTCCAAGGAGTAACATGTCGGGCAACATTGCTCTCACTTACCAAAAGGTCACAGACTCATTTATGAGAAAAAGAAAGTGTTTGCCATGGAAGTAACTTACTTGTTGATGGTCCTTCCAAACGTAATTTGTACCAGTGCAATCAATGTCTTTCGGACCCATTTAAACACTACAACAGAAGGAGAAAAACACATTCTGTAAGGTTGTCACTTTCCCCCCCCCGACCTTGTTATACAGTAGGCAGAATACATTTGTCCTGTTATTCGTAGACACGGAGACTGTCTGTGCTGGCAAATTTTATAACCCAATATAAATCGGCTCCACTGGACATCTTGGTTGCAGTTAAAAAAAAAGAGTAACAACCATGTAATATTCCAAAGCCCCTTCTAATATCATAAAACGTTCTCTTTGTCACCCCTCCTATTAGTGATCATGGTTGTACTAACAAACATAATAAACTATAACCACGTACTTCCACGCATCTCAAATATCTCCACTATCAGCATGAAGCATGGCTCAGCCAAGGCATCTTTTTTCCCATCAACATCATCCCCATAGTCCGATAAGTCACTGTCTTCTTCGGTTTCATCCTGGGGGTTGCAATAGAAAATGAATGTTGGTTATTATAAGAGTCTCTGAGGCATGGGCGTTTATTAGTCTCTTGGACACAATATCGGACTCAGAAAAAAAAAATAGATTTTCCATAGATATCACAGCGCCGCCTGTAGTTGATGCAGTCAAGAGGGCTTTGTAAAAACAGGTCATGCTGCCACTCCAATACAAAATAAACCAATTACAGTCACACGAGCAACCCCTGAATTAAAACTATCATTCACCACTCTTGATTTAAGAGCTTAAACATGTAGGCGCACACAGAACCAAAATGTGGTAGGGAGTAAATTATTCATAATTTATACCTTAAAAGGGGAAAAAAAATTCAGAAAATATATTTCTAAGTAAATTTTTTGACAGAACAAGGTACACCTATCTCCTTTCTTCCAAGCTATCTACATTATTTCAAATGTATGGTAAAGTCACTCTAATAAATACATCGCATTTTAAAATAATCTCATGTTTTATACTTAAAGCTGCAGACCAAGCAATATCCAAGGTTTTTTTTTTTTTTAATAAATTAGTTCTGTGCTATGAGAAAATACTTGTAGTATATATGTGTATATGTATATATGTATATATATATATATATATATATATATATATATATATATATATGCGCATGTATGTATGTATGTATGTATGTATGTATGTATGTATGTATGTATATATATATATATATATATATATATATATATAAAACCAACTTGGAATGACATTTCATACTCCTCTGCAGCCATTTAATGAACTCTGAGCCAAATCTTCGCCTATCGATCACAAGAGAACGGATCGATTGGCAACTTAGCTAATTACTCATTGTGTGGATTGGATTGATGCACATATTAATGGGGGGAAACAAAAAAAGCAGCTCGGACTGCAGCTTTAAATGTGTTCACAGTTAGAATATGCAAAAAGTTCTGACAGTCACCGCCACGATTTAAGGACTTTCACCTTCAAAAGATTGGAGGGAAAATGTATATATTAAACATGGGTAAAAAGTAAACGACAGTTTAATTCAAATAGATGTGCTTGCATCTGCTCTGCCCTGCTCTTTTGCAGGTGTGTGACCCAGAACAGTAGTTGAGTCTTCTACATGACTGTAGAATGGTCGTTATGGAATGGCATCTCTGACCATAATTCTAAGGCGACGCTCATGGCGTCGCGAGAGCCACCGCGCGCACTCCCGCAGCCCCAGCGATGTGCGCTAGGCTGCGGGAGATTGGAGAGGCAATCGGGGTTGTGACGGGGGCGTTGCAAACGCGTCACAAAGCTGGTTCGCCCTCATTGGCTGAACCAGCTGACGTGACGCTGACGTCACGTGCAGCCTCAAATCACAAATTGTCGTTGTATCCCCAAACTGCAGCCGCGTCAACGCGCTACAGCACCACCAGGGGCAGCATGTACAATGCCAGCTTTCATAGACTACCAGAGTCATCCCGAATGTGCGCGCGCACGTCACCATGAGTGCGGCCTAAGGATCATTTTGACTGTATTTTCATCTTGAGTCAGTTTCAGGTCAACATAAGCTATAATTAGCATGCCTTTCCTCTTGTTTCCCAAGTAGTACTATAAAGGTAAGGATTAACAGTCTATCTATGCCAAATCTGAGTGTTTAGTGGCTTCAACGTGTGTGACATGATTTTCTCCACTTCTGACTCATACGTATGAGACCTTAAACCAGCAAAACGTGAAATCTTGTATGGTTGGGGATTTTTGTTTTTAAATAAATCAGTTCTGTAGTATTAGATAATAGTGACCGCTTTTTTTGTTTTTATTCAACTCTTAATGCCATTTTTAATGCCTTTTAAAGCATTGTTTGATTTCTATAGCAGAGGTTTTAATCCACCTCCCCAGCAGTGCAAGATATTTGCAACACTTTCCTGTTTGTGATCATTTGTTGCAAATGTTCCCAGCCGTTTGAGCAGTGACCTGTAACAATAGATAATGTTACCGCAATAATATAAGGATACATTGTAGCTGCCAAGTTAGGCTGCGCTTATAGTGCCGGCGA
The DNA here is from genome assembly GCF_040206685.1 of Ascaphus truei. NCBI lineage: Eukaryota > Metazoa > Chordata > Amphibia > Anura > Ascaphidae > Ascaphus > Ascaphus truei. Next base: position 370,994,104 of record NC_134483.1, read on the forward strand.
CGTCACTTCAAAACAAATTCATTGCCGCCGTCGCGTGCGCTTATAGTAAGTGCGACGCGACAGAGCGACGGCTTGGTCACGATCGCTAGAAGTCATCTCAATTTTATTTTTCCAGCGACTGTAGTCTGACGTTGCCGTCGCTATAAGCGTAGCCTAACACTGACCGAAGCAGCCATTATGTTAGGCACACAATCAGGATTTTTAAGATTCCCTGGTGCTGCACTCCAAGAAAACCCCCCAACAAAAAATATAACTAATGAACATATATACAGAAATAATTAGCTATGTACTGGTATATAGAGCAAAAACGGAGCAGGAAGGACCCAGAATCAAAAATAGAATAAAAGGGCACTTTAATGTGACAAAAGACCCATCCAACGCGTTTCGAACGTCACAGCGTTCTTTTTCAAGGACTACACTATTGGAAGCTGCACAGTCTGCCTACCACTCCTAGGATTTGTGAGTATTGCTTATTATTCAGGGGAACCTGCCAATGAGACTGATTGTGGGTGGGCTTGTACCATCTACCACCTGTCTTCAGGAGGATAGTACCCATACAAGTGGTTATTATGTACTACCATTAATACTATTACTCATTCCTTATACCTTGGATGAAGTGGTTTTGGCTGACAATATTCTTTATTTCCTGGCATTGGAGCGCTTTAGCCTATTTTTTCTATCATGTACTGGTATATACAATGAGAGCGGTGGAGATACTGTGTAAGTCTGTAGAATTAAATAAGAGGAGTACAGGCACATTGTCACTTTATCAAACTCTTGAGAATAATTGAACACAAGAGGTAAGTGCAGATTGATACTTAATTGAGTTAAATATGGTGTGTAGTATTCACACTTCTCATGGTGTGGGCACAGATTTATATAGTTTCCCCCACACCTGGTTAGTTATGTAAATCAGTACCAATACTGAGAACAACCAAGGAGCAACCAGTAACATCTTTAGAAGAAAGAGATATATCTGGATCTTCAAACCTAAGGCTAAGGCCCCGCTCCCAGAGTCAGCGCTCCCGCACTGCAGACAGGCGGTGCGCTGACATACACAGACCGCGATATGCGGTCTGTAGGGAGCGGGAGGTGGGCGGGAGTGGGAGGTTTGACAGGGAGGGGGGGCGTGGCTTGAGCGGAGGAACCCGCTACTCTCCCCCCCCTCCCTCCACGGGCTGCAGGAGGGACCCGCTACTCTTCCCCCCCCCCCCCTCCACGGGCTGCAGGAGGGACCCGCTACTCTCCCCCCCCCCCCCCCCCCCCCTCCCTCCACGGACTCGGGCTGGAGCTGGAGCTGCTGAAGGTAAAGTTTAAACACACACACACGCAGGCACTCATACATACACACATACACACACACGCAGGCAGGCACTCATACATACACACACACACACACACAGACAGGCACTCACCTGCTTTCACTCCACACTCCTCCCCGCTCCCCGAAGCCTCTCCTCCTCCCGAAGCCTCCCCTCCCCATTGGCTCACAGCCACACCACGTGACGCATCAACGCTAGGAAACACCATTCTCTTGTGTCTCCAGCGGCTGACGCGCCACAGCGTGTAGTGCTCTGTGCCGCCAGGGGGGACCGGGACCGGCTCGCGAGGATTCCCCTGCTGGTGGGGAACTCGCGACATAGCCGCCCGCGCCAACGAGCGCAGCGGGACCGAGGCCTAAGAGTCCAGTACCAGAGTGCCCAGAATGCACTTAGTTTGTGCAGTGAGAAACACCCCCTGCAGCTATGATATCCCTGCAGAAGGAGGTGTTTATTTTGCCTTTCATCTTAATGACCCTATTCGATATGTACAATCCTGCCTCTCTTATAACCACAATCACTTGCCAACTAAAATCCGCACCATCCCACCAGATATAGCAACAAGTAGATGGTGTTGTCCGTAAATTCGGATACATTTAAAATGTACAGGGCTGTAGGAAGCCCGTAAGTGTGCACCCACTCCGAAGCTGACGTCACGTGTGGATAACGCCAGGGACACCCTACGTACGTTTCACCTGAACGGCTTCATCGAGCGTGGAATGAATGTAGAATTATACATTGTCACATGCTTTACATTTACAAATAATACAAATAGAAGACAAAGTTGGAAAGTAGTAGTGCTGCTTTAAGGATTGCACAATAAAAAAAATGTTTAGATGGACATTTCAATAGCTCCTTAAAAGTACAAATAATTTAATTCAACATACTATGGGCACCTATGAAATGGGATGTAGTCTGCCTTTAAATTTTAAAGACTTACATTCACTTTCTTTTGTGGTATTGTGCTGCCTTATCCCTTTTGCTGCCAGAATGCTTTTTGTAGCCAGTCACATGGCCTTGATACGTCCCCATCAGGGACAGAAAATGACGTTCTCTGACATTCAGATCAGTGGCAGGGATCAGTGCTACGCACAAGCAAAAATGGAATGACATTCGTACTGTAAGAACCACGCTACAAGTCGTGACATTCACCGATCATCTGATTACCACTGAAAGGTTTAACAGGAATAGGTTTGTCTGACATGTTCGGACAGTACAAATGACTGCTACCAATCTTGATGATCCTCAAGTTCTCTCTCAAATATATGATGAATATATTTGTACCTGATGAGATGAGCACTTACCTCCTGGTGGGAGAAAAAGTCCCCAGGAAGTCTTTCCAGAAATGCCGAGAGCGAAAAGGAAGATTTTTTGCCCTGTATGTCAATGACCTTGAGGTGTTCGGGAGAAGGACTCAGAAAGGCATAAAGCACTTCACTCTGATACAGCCGGTCATCTGAGAGCAGCTTCTGCAAGGAAAGCCGAAAAGCTGAAAAGGGCTGTGTGGCTTCCTGCACACCGAATAAAAGGCAGTTCCCACCAACAAGGTATACTCACATAATCATTAGTTTACATTTGATGAATGACCACATCATCTGGTTTCTAAATACAAATGTTCTGAAAGCTTAGCTGGCAGCTTGTTAATCAATAAAGAGGTACAACTTGCTATACATTACTTTCCCACTAGAAGGGTAAAAAGTGAAGAAAAAGCTCACTAAACAATTAAAAACAAAAACCACCAACAAAACATGCCAAGATCCTAGCTGTATCGAAGGGATATGTACGTTCAATAAAACCAACTAAAGGTTTGCCACATTAATTCTTATTGTGTATTTATTTTCCTCTTTAAGGTACATGCATTCTTGAATCAGAATTTAGATGCAGATTCTCATTAACCCTGTAACTATTACAAATGTTTCTCTGTCTTAAATAATTCGGCATTTTGTGTTTTAAAAGTAGTCCATGGTTACTTAATTTAGTTCAACTCCAGTCCTCAAGAGCTAGCAACAGGTCAGGTTTTCAGGATATCCCTGCTTCAGCACAGATAGCTCAATTAGGGGGCTCAGGCAAAGACTATGCTGAAGCAGGGATATTTTGAAAATCTGACTTGTTAGTAGGTCTTGAGGACTGGAGTTGGCCACCCCTGATCTAGTTGTTTCCATGACTCAGATACACAAAACAGGCAAAGCTTCCCCTCTGTTTCCTGTAGTGCAGCCACTTCTTATTTACTGGCTGACGACATCACTAGGACAATAGTACTTTAATAGCTGTGCAGAAGAGGCGTTGGGGTTGCTACAGAGGAGGGAGAAGCTGTGGGTTGACATTGCTGACAGCGTCTCCCCTACCTAGCAACTCCTCTGCAACCTTTGTTGTGATTTTTTTTTAACCTGGGATATAAATAAGCTAATTGCAAACAAGAAACATGGAAAGGATTCATTGAAGTAGGTTGTTTAAGAAGAATGGTCAAGTCTTGCTGGTTCTGTCTATACCCCATTGTCTGTTCCTTGTGGCTAAACAACACACTTTATCGCGAGCATTAACACCAGGCAGTCAGCTCTCCAGCACAGAGACTCATGGCTGCTGTGGAGGTGTACAAGTGCTGCAGTGCTATACACGTAACAATTATTTTAATCTTGGCTAAAATGAGCATCTTTAACCATCAGCTCACCAATGAAAAGACCAAGTTTCTCATCTGCCATTCTCCTTGGGATTGTTAAAGGATGAAAAACTGTAGACATTTTGAATGGAGAAACGTCTGTTTTGCTGACACACGGACCACAATAGCTCACCCCACCCTACTGCTTTCATTACTTCCAGCTGGTTTTTATATTTACACACATTTTATCTCTTGCTGCTTATTTTATCCTTATTCATTTTCAAATATTTATGGGAAACAGAAAAAAGAGAGGGGGGGGGGGGTGTTTGTGTTAAATGTATTTAATCAATGTGTGTACTACAAAACAACATGCATAATGTCACAAAACAATCTAAGTATACTGGGAGAAGAACTGGTCTGCTGGCGATGTCACTGCCTTTTAAATGGATGAACACAATCTGAATCTCTGCATTTCCTCCCTGGAACCTTGGACAAGTCACAATCTCCCGGTGTCTCAAGTGCTAAAAATGAGATTTTAAGCTCAGTGAGAGAAGGTTGGGGGTTGCCTAAAAATGTATGTACAGTACTATAAAAGTATTACAGACAGATGTCACCCAACAAATGTCATGTTTGTTCTAGCCCATTTGCTGGTAAAAGGACCTGGAAATCCTTGTGTTGCAGGCCCCTCTGGTAGACATTGGGTTAACATGACAACGTAAAGTGCAGCTACACTTCTTTACATGGTCTGTGGTTTATAGCCTGGGTCCCATGTTATATTTACTAGCATGAAATCAAATATACAAATACAAATGACTGCACCAATGCAAAACACAATGGTGTCTGAGGCAAGAGCAGGGGACTGTTCTGACTTACCTGCAAAAAGTGATTTAACTGGTTCTTTGACTTTTCCATAAATTTCTGGTCTATGGACTTGAAGGGAAGCTTACTGAGAGAAGGCAACTGCACTTTCTTCAGTGAAGGAAAACACTGGGCAGGGGAAGGGAGGGAAAGCGGTGTTATTTGCACTGCTCACTCTTCTTGCAACCGGTCTGTAACATGTCCTCTGGCTTCACAATGCAAATCTACAGGCTTCGCCAGACTGAAGAGTCCAGATGGACTTCTTAAATCTATATAGCTTCTAAGGTGCCCCCACCCCCAATCAGCCCAGAGGAATAAATCAGTACGCTGGCTTAACCGTCAGGCTCATTGTAGAAAGAAGTGTAGTGGCTCTCAACCTTTCAGCACTGGCACTCCTGGAGGAATTTTTCAATCTCAGGGCACCTCTGCTCATCAGACAGCACAGGCTACCTTTCTCATCACACGCACCACACTCACTCTCTTATACACTCGCATTTCATACTCACCATTATTATCACCACACTCCACCTTCACCCACCTTTTAAAACCCCTTTCCCTCAAACTGGCCCCACTTCTCATATAACACACATCACTTTTCTCTATCACACACATTCACATCGGGGAGGCTGCGATCCGCCATTCTTCTCTCTCCTCTGTGCCAGCCTGAGGTGAGCGAGAGGAGGCAGATCGCAGCCCCTCAGACTTCAGAAAGCGCGAGAAGCCACTACACACGGGCTGAGAAACACTGGTCTAGTGCAATGAAACTGGAGTATTCCTAGTTCAGAAAGAGAGCTTTAAAGGACAAGACACTAAAATATACACTTCAAGTTTTTCTCCAAAAACTACTGATTCTGGTGATGCCATGTAATGTCTGCAAATTGTAACAGACTAAAGGTCCAATAAATGATATATCACCTAGTCCCTCTCCCTCCTTCGTTACTCCATGGAAGAAAGGACCAACACAGCTACCCGCCCATCTTTTCTAACAGACTGGAGGTGGTAGAAAACGTTTGTGTGAAGAGACATGTGAAGTGTTGTAAAATACCCAACACCCAAATGTAATATTGCTCACTAGCATGAAGAAGAAAAAATGTAGCACACAGTCATACCACTGGAAGACACTAATGTATTTCCCAAAACAAGCATTGTGGCCCCACCACATTTTATTGACAACATTTGCTCTTCATGTCGTACACAGTGCAGCAACACTCTTCTCTACCACTTTCAGGCTATGGACCAAGGGGTTAACATTTGTGCTGAAGTGTTTGTTTGTTTTTTAATTAAAGTCGTGATCTGGCCCTAGAGACAGTCATAAAAGCTTAGGTTTCACATGGCTTAAATGGGCCAGGCCCAGGGGGGAAAAAACTATTAAGGAAACAACTTTGTGTAACAGTTTATACTTAAATGACAACAGGGCCAGAGCGAGGGATTACAGGTTCCCAAATGTTTTATGGTGGTGAGGTGATGTGATACTCTGCAAACGTCAAAGACAAGTCCTTCAAGGTTACCGTAGGGGTCGCCGAGAGGGCATGGCTGCATCTGGACAGAAGGCCCAACAGAAATGAAAATAATCTGCAAACAAATGTAGCAGACGTTACTGCACCCGTTAACGGGAGGCAATGTGTGGTCATTAATGCATTGGTTATACTGTATATAGCACAATTATTGAAGACATAGGTAACGTGCGGTATCTTTAAAGCGTAATTTCTTACATTATTCTCCTTAACGGACGCATTAACAGGTGCAACGCTGCCTGCTACATCTGTATAATAATTAGATATGTTCAACCTGCAGCAGTGTCACTTAAAAGTGCATATCATGGCCTTCATCAGCAATTCAAGAGTACTGTATACATAAATAGCTCTACACGGTGACAAGTCGCAGGTAGTTTCCATGTGTCCAACAGTGCATGAAATGTTTTGGAGTCCATGTACAACTACATTAATAAGCTAAATAGCACTACATTTAGCAAACTGACCCATTAGTCCTACTCACAAAAACAAAGCGCACCTGACTGGGTCGGATGTATCCCACGTCCTGGTTATAAGTCCTATTGCTACTGATACAGTGCCTCAACACTGTTTGGGGGGTTGTCGGTGAGCGGTGTGTATAAAAAGGTATATACGGATACTTTTTTTCTGTCTTAAACCCATTCAGTACTTCGTAGTGATGGAGCCTTGCACTAGTAAAAAGTTAAAACATCCAAACCACACGGGCACATGGAAATCAGAAGCCCGTTTCCTACCTCGCTGAGTTTCCTGTGCAGATTCTGAAATTCGCTCAACTTTCTCAAGACCGTCCACGTCCTGCTTTCCGCGTCCCCGGCCTCCACTAAACTAACCGTTACAAAGTAACAGGGCATTTGCTCGCCGTTCTCCTCCGCAACCTGGGAGAAGGGACAGGAAAAGCCGAGAGGCAAAAATCAACATTCGCGGCACAACGGGAGTTGGATGACATCCGCTACAAACGAGGTCGCACACAAACGTGTGCAAATAACGACAAGGCGAGAATCCCCCCTCCCCTCTCCTAATTCAGCCAGGCTTCTTTCAGTGTAAGCAAGCAGTGCGTAGATCAGGGGTGCTCTTAGATAGAGCCTCTGATTGAGCCACCTGTGCTGCAGCAGGGACACCCTGAAATCTTGACCTGTTGGGGAGGGGGGGTTGAGGACTGGAGTTGAACACGCCTGCTGTAGGTGAATAGGAAATATATTTGTAACCTCATTTCTTCTAGCTGGCAGCAAAGGGCTTCTTCACCACTGCCTGGCATGTTAAATCCACAGTGAGTGCCATTGTTTGGCATTTTCTTTTCTTTACCCACTTAAGAGACATTTTCTTTTCTTTACCCACTTAAGAGACATTTTCTTTTCTTTACCCACTTAAGAGAAATTTTCTTTTCTTTACCCACTTAAGAGACATTTTCTTTTCTTTACCCACTTAAGAGACATTTTCTTTTCTTTACCCACTTAAGAGACATTTTCTTTTCTTTACCCACTTAAGAGACATTTTCTTTTCTTTACCCACTTAAGAGACATTTTCTTTTACATTCCAATGGGGGTTTTTTTTTTTTTTAAACTGGTAAAATCTGATCTGTTCAGATGTGAATTTAAGAAGAATGTTGCGATTTCGAACACTTAAAATATATACATTTTAAAGAGCAGGACAGGATTAGGGGGCCAGATATTAAAATATGAGGTTTCGCCGATACAGGCTGCATTACCACAGACAGGATGGTAAGTCATGTTCATACCTCTCGTTGCACATTGAGATAATACATCTTACTTTATGAAAATTGCAACCGGATTGCAGGCGGTCACTGAGTACAATAAAGAACTATCAGCTGAAATGCAGACCATTCTGCCGGGAGCCTGCAGCTATGCAAATATATTGCTTTATACTGTACCAGAAACATGCATGTGCAGTTCTTGTTAAATTGTTATAATTAGACATACAGAATCTTAGCACCCGCAGAATCCAGCCCCACAGTATTATATGTATTTAATTGTGCCACCTGGGAAAGTGACCTCAGATACACAGCAGTAAATAAAGGAGCCCCAATGTTCTTCCAATATGACAAATTATTTGATTACATTCCTATTGTTTTCCTCTTTTCTCTATGCAGTGCAGAAAATACAAAAGACAGTATAAAATAGGTATAGTTGGTGCCTGCTGGAAGACTATCTTGACGTGGTTGCAGCTTAACATGTTTTGGCCAAAACATTCAACTAAACGATCAATATTTATGAGAAGAAAAAACATATAAAAATGAACTATATCATGTGTCATATCAGATGTGCATGGTTGTAAATGTAACTTTGTGTAAGCAGTGGTACAAAACACAAGGCCTTTATTAGGGCAGCAACTGACCTCAAACATTTATATATATATATATATATATATATATATATATATATATATATTTATATATATATCCATATATTTTTAGATTACTTGGCCTGGGGGTCCATGAAATAAGACTGGCCCAGTCTTTCCATCAGAGGAGCTCTCGTTCAAGAGAAACTTCTCTGCGAGGCAACATTTTTATTAACTTTAAGCCAATGAATATGTCACGTGTTTGCTTTATTCTTTGCCCACTAGCATCCACTTATCTCCCCAAAATGCCAGGTACAAATAGGGTGCAGCTATGTAGGACTCCATGGTTCAGGCAGAGGGGAAAACATATTAAAAAACGAAACGGCAAGGTTAATTCCTAAAAGTTACCGCACAATATCTCCTCCTCATGTATATACAGTAGTGACGAGCGAACGCCGCTTCCTTTTGCGTGCACGCAGCTTACCTCGGTGGCGTTTATGAGAGCCCTCCACAGGCCAAGGTTCTCGCACCACCAATCTGTCCTCGAAATGTGGAGATCAAGGTCACTTTGCTCCTTCTCCATCAGAGCGATTTCATCCTTCAGTTTAGAAACAATCTGTCGGGGAGAAAGACAGGAGGCATGTTGGGTGACTGCACCCCAGTGTCTGTGTAAGGAAACGAACACGCTTTTACGGCTACTTTTATAAGCTTAAAGCTGCAGTTCAAGCTGCTGTTAAAAAAAAATAAAAAAACGATATATATTATTTTTTCCCCCCATTCAATATGTGCATCATTACAATCTGCACACTGCTGCAGATCCACCCATTCTCCTGTAATCGATCGCTTGCTCGGGGTTATTTCATTCAGCATTGTGGGCAATGTAGTTCCTAGAATATGATTGACTGGGCAGTTACTAGATACAATTGGTGCACTGCTAGAGAGAGGGCGGGTCTCGAGCCAGAGCCTATCAGAAGGGGAAGGGGGCTGTCACTTTGGAAATGCTTCCTACATTAGAAACATTAAAAATGTCTTTAAAAGATTTTTTTTTTACATTTCTTAAATGCTGCATGTATTTTCTCATAGTACAGAACGGATTTATCTTTAACAGCAAAGAGTGGAAATAGTTGACTGCAAAGCCTGCAATTCCCGTTACTTGGTCCTTTAGAAATAACTCCGGCACTGCAGGGGAGGAATATTTTAAACGATGCATCACAGAAGAAACTGCTAAACAGCTGCGGTTCTATAGCTCCCCTCATCCAAACTGACATTAAAACCCGATCAGTGAGGAAGACGCAATAAAAAAAAAACATATTACAACCATGTGAAACTAGCCAATAAACAGCACATTGTACATTAAATACAAGATATATCAGCATACAGCACTCCACTGTGACATTTGATTCATTGGTTTATAAAAGTGCAACACATTTGCGACTGCTTGGATGTGTTCCTTTGTGCCAGATATGTAGTTGTGCTGCCAGTGATGGGGCAGCCTGGTCCATTCATGCAGAATGACTTACAGGCACTAACAGCCTCCTCTATCCTTTACCTTGTACTGTGCAAGAGCAGGGGGTCTTGTCCCTTTTATCTACTATAACCTTGGTTTGTAGTCTACCACTAAGCTGCACACTGCGGGCCCAGTAACTGCTGGTACTTTCTTAACGCAAGCAGCTGGGTAATGTAACAGATTCATACTCTAAAAGGGAAATCCCTGGCAAAAAGGGATGGGAAGCTTAAAGTAACGAGATCAGTGGGCTCAATTGCATGTCCATATGCATCATCTAAACATCAGACAGAGACTAGAACAGACTTTGCTATCTTGTGTGAGACATAATGCTGCATTTTTTAAGGGTTTCTTATTTTTTTTTTTTTTATGAACTTTTTACCGTGATAAAAAAATACCAGAGAAAGTTTTAGGTTAAACTGACCTTGCCGCAGGCCCCGGAGTTTCCACTCCAGTGTTTGTTCTCTCAGTATCACTGTGCTACCGAGCTGGTGACAAAATGTACAGTACCAGCTGTTCTGATCTGGGAGTCGTAAGCAGATTAAGCTATAAATGAATACAGTGTTATTCATTTAGCTGATTTTCTAATCATTTTAATGAAACTTCTGTGCTGTATTTTATCATATTAAAATGATATATATATATATATTTTGCAAATAAAAAAAAAAGTGTGAACTTTTTTCTATAGCCACATAACCATGTTTTAAACCATTTTCCCTCCAGAAACCTTTTCTATTTTTGCTGTATTTACATTGTTAATGCATCATATTGGTTCTGACAACAGAATTCTGATTGTGAACAGTACACAATGTTCTACATGTACTTATTTCTATGTTGTTAGGGGTAGGCAAATATGAGCTAAAGCATTTTAATTCTTATTTTGACCAGAGTTTGTCTTCTTTATCAAAATCAAGGTCTTTACGTCTTCCACAAACCTGGGAAGTCACCCAAGATCTGGGATGGAACAAAATATCGAAGGGAGCTTTGGCCAAGCCAAACCCGAAGACCAAAAGGCCATGATAAATTATTTAAAACCAAATGTTCTTTAAAGCAGCAATTCCCCATTTTTGGGTTCATCATTAACTGTTTTTATTATTTATTATGTTTTTTTTTTTAAACTAACCCAAGCCGTAGGGTCCACAGAAGCTGGTCCATGGTCCCCCTTTGTCCGGGGACAACTTGGATCAAGAGATCGCAGTACTTTTTGTGTGGATGTTTTGACACACAATAAAACTACTACTATTGCCATCAGTGCTACAAATATAGCCATGGAGCAACCGATAGCGAGACGCTGTTTCCTATTGGCTCCTGGAGAGAGCCCTGACTCCATTTCCAGTTTACTAGCTTGGCTGGCGGACGGCTGGCTGGTTGCTTGGGAACTTGGGGATTCCCCAGATACATTTTATGTCTGTCTGTTCCTTAAGCCTGACCTGTTCTTTTTGTGTGTGTGTTAAAAAAATGTATTTTCTTTAATCTCTAGCTTCTGAGGCTACTATGGTAACTTTTGCGGCCTGTAGCTTGGTTCTGTCAGCACATGTATTTATTACAAAAGAAACCAGTATTGAAGGGATTACACCGTTTATATTGTATCAAAGGGGATTAATGTTGTAGTTAAATGCATGTTTTACTGTTGCAGTCTCCATGACACCAAGTCATGTTTATCCCTTTGCATTTCACCGGTACTGAAATACAAATCCAAGGTGCGGTCCCTACAGAGGACAAAACGTCACTCGTGACAGCGATAGGTTAAAACCAGAGGTTCTCAACTCCAGTCCTTAAGACCTCTCAACAGGTCAGGTTTTCAGGATATCCCTGCTTCAGCACAGGTGGCTGTGTCTTCAACTGAGCCACCTATGCTGAAGCAGGGATATCCTGAAAACCTGACCTGTTGGGTAGTCTTAGGGACTGGAATTGAGAACCCCTGGGTTAAAACTATGCAGTTGATGCTTACCTGCTTTAGATGTTCAAAAATCCCTTTCAAATACATACTTTATTTAAAAGGCGTCAATCTGCCTTCTTATAAAACAGATCAGTCCGCGTTTCAGTTGGGATCTGCCCGAATTGCACCTTTGAAATCCATTACCGTTCCACCGGATAACGCTCAGCCGTCACAGGGAAAATGAGCGTACCTTTTTGTCAGGTTTCGGTGCGTTGATAATGGAGGTGAGAGCTTGTCTTTTATAGTCCAGCTTCTCGGTGAGCTGCCGCAGTTTATTTACTGCATAACTGGCCTGCTCACTTATTCCACTGCTGCACACATCCAGGATCTCCACCCCGCCGTCACACGCCTGCATCTGCAAGAAGATACAAAATCAATAACTTAACATCGACACCAGGGCTTCTTAAACTCCCCCCCCCACATATGTTAATATGCCGTTATAGAACGTTGGAGACCTTTTTTTCCTTGAAACGTTCATCTTTCTTCTTGGCTTACGTTGCTTACTAACCAACATTTCGTATTAGCCGCTAGATTGTCATGACGACAGGTTCCATACGTGTTATTATACGAATGCCCCGTGGTGAGAAATGCCGGTGGCGACACGGTGTCCGTAGCTAACTGGGTTAAAGAGTCACATAGAAAATGGTTCTCAAAATACCCAGGATATTTTTTCGTTTTGGGTCAGTAACTTGGGGAGTGACTATATTTAGCGACAGGCGTTTAGGACCCGATACTTCACCCTCATTATTTACTGGGAAGCACCAATAACAACTGGTTGTCTTGGTACCATCTCATTTTGTGCGGAAGAAAATAGCACAAGTCTGATTTATAGTTTGAATATCTGCCCCAAAACACTGTGACAAAGGCAACAGACGTGAAAACAAGTCGTAAGCATTTAAACACTAAGAAGTCCATGGGGAATTGTGGCCGATGACAGCTTGATCTTCCGCTTTGGTTGATATAGATCGAGTCCCTAAAACAGATATACTGACCCAGATATAATGAACGGAGAACAAATACAAAAGTATAATGTTTAATAAAGTCCAATCCCCGCAAAACATTTTTTCTTACAGCAAACTTGTAAAATTACTTCCCGTAGTAGTATTTGATGGATATTCTCTATACACTGTAAGGTGCAATCCCAAGTGACTTGTTGAAGTTTACTGGGTGGTAAACTTATCATTACACTCTATGCAATAACTTTTACCTTTCCCATGTTATGATTTACCACTACAGAAATATTGACTAAATCTGAGGTTTTAAAAAAGGAAAAAGTCTGCAGTTTCTTCCATAGAGATAAATTATTGTGCTGCCTAATTAAGCAATGCGTATAATAAGAATAGTGATGTACCGGGTACCAGGAAATTACCCGGTCATATTTCAATTACCCGGAACCAGCGCTGAGACCCGGTGCCGGATACCTCTGTCCTACTCTGCTTCCTCGGCCCTCCTCTTGGAGAACGTCAGGAGCAGAGCAGCAGAAGAGACTTATCTGCAGCTGGTGGCAGAGGCGGACCACGGCGACATCTTGGTGGCGGTGGGAGCAGATGAAGACATCCTTCGGTCGGTGGGAGCAGATGAAGACATCCTTCGGCCGGTGGCGGTGGGAGCAGAGGAACGTGACGGAGCAGGAGCGTTACTAGAGGACAGCCGGGGAAGAGCTGCGCTGTAGCAGCGGGAGACACCAGAAGTCGAACTGCTGGGGCGCGCTCCTCCCTGGCTGTTCTCTAGTAACGCTCCTGCTCCGGTCACATTTCCTCTGCTCCCATCGCCACTGGCTGAAGGAGTTCGTCCTCTGCTCCCATCGCCACCAGGATGTCGCTGTGGTCCTCCTCACCCTCCACCATCGGCTGCAGGTAAGTCAAAACTACCCAGCCGGGTAATTTGCACCTGCCCCCCCCCCCCCCGTTCATTTTTTGGACCCGGTACATCCCTAATTATGAGACACACACACACACACACCAGCAAGGAACTCACTATTGAAGTAAAACAACATTAATAATACTGGGTGCAAACCGTTCAAAACAGGTAAATGAAGACGCAAAAAGGCATACCCCGGTTTAAGGACACTCACTTTAAGTACACTCGCGAGTAAGTACATATCTCTCAATAGGCAAACGGCAGTTCACGCATGCGCCTGTCAGCACGTCCAGAACAGCAATACCGGCTCCCTACCTGTACCAAAGCTGTGCGCAAGCGGGGAGACTATAGTGCCTGTTACACATGCGTTATTTACATCAGTTATGCACGTGTATGGCGATTGCAGAACAGTACATGCATCGATAAGTGGGAAAAAGGTAGTGTTTCACTTTAAGTACATTTTCACTTTACATACATGCTCCGGTCCCATTGCGTATGTTAATGCGGGGTATGCCTGTATTTAATTACAACAATTTGGAGCTGAAACTTTGAGTCATTAAATACAACCCTTTCCTTTGCATTGGAGTGCCTGTCCCTTTTTGTATGTATGTGTATATGTACCGTTTGTGTATGTGTATGTGTGCATGTGAATGTGTGCATGTACATTATATGTATGTATGCACGTGTGATATACACACACACACACACACATACTGTACACATACCTACACACACACACACATATATATATATATATATATATACCTACACACACACACACACACACATATATATATATACCTACACACACACACACACCTACCTACACACCTACCTACACACCTACACATACCTATACACACACACACACACACCTACACCCACGCACACACCCACACATACCTACACACACACACATACCTACACACACACACACCTACCCACACACACACCTACCCACACACACACACACACACACATACCTACACACACACACACACACACACACACACATACCTACACACACACACACACACACATACCTACACACACACACACCTACACACACACACACAGCCCTCCCACCCCCCATATATATATATATATAAATACATAAACGCATTTAATAATTCTCATGTTGGTCCAATTCACGAAATGACAACCTACAACTAACAAAGCTGATATTTGCAAGCAGACAAGTACATGAAATTTGGAGAGGGCAGATGGGTAGACTTCATTTGGCTCACCACTTCATCCCTGTTGTCTGACGCACACTGGCAGGCGACTTTGTCTTCTTTTCGAATCAGTCGGTCATACAAATCGCTGACAATAAACGACGGGTAATATCTGTCCTTCAGGGTCTCATACACGTCAGCCTGAATCTTGTTGAACACCTCGATACCCTTGTTGCCCACAAGGCTTTGCTGGATTTCTTTGTAAAGCTGTTTCTCTACTGGGATTTCTCTGCTCTCCACAAAGAAATTCTGGTAAATTTCACCGACTAGTTGAGGTATTTCAGTCTGAAAACACAAACAAAATGAATAATTTAGCCATATTAATGCGAGGTGTCAGTCACTCTGAAATGTGTTTTCAGGAGTTCGTCTACATCTCTAAATTATTCATTTTAGAAGCAGCAATGAATCTCAAACATCAACTGATACAAGTCCATTAGAAACATCTTGAAAAACATTTCCATCTATACACGATATAAACTATGAGAATTCCTCAATATATGTAGTGACAGCACTTTCCTATGGTATCATCACACACTACTAAGGCCGTGCCTATAGTGCCGTAGTTGGCGACGGCGACACGGCGGGTGACGTCACCCATCGCCGTCGCCACCGGCGAAAGTTATGTTTCGCCGGGCGGCGGGGTCGCGGGATTCCGGCAATTTGATTTGTTCAAGGGCCGTCACATGACGCGGCGGCCCTTGAAAAATCTAATTTTGCCGGCTCCAGGTTTTCGCGACGTCGCGTCGCCGGCACTATAAGCGCGGCCTAACCCAGCATTCACATGGCAGAATCTTTGCCTCCGAGCACAGAGTAAGTTTTCCGGGCAGTAGGTCCTACTTACAGTAACACACTGTACAAATATACCCAAGCATTCCATAAAATGTATAAATAGTTGATATAACCACTTCACCTTAAGGGGTGACATTCTTCCCCCGCATGGAATTTAAAAAAAAATTTTTTAAACAATTTGGCAATCGCAATGGGCTGTCTTAATTTCCGGCGGTGACATTTTCAATGAGCAGCCCCTCCCTCTTACCTTGTTTGCATTCTTCAAATACTCCACAGATTCCCAAAAGCTGACCAAAGCCCTCTTGTCAATCTTTTCCATATATAATCTGAAGTGCTCTCTGAACGAAGGGTTAGCCAAGATCTCGTCAAATTGAAGAATCTGAGGGAAACAAATAGATTGACTTCTGGGGAGATGCTCATAACAAAAAGGTGTGGGACATTGTGGACAAGAGTCCTTGAATTTTGGAACAAAAATCAGCAAAAAAAAAAAAAAAAAAGAAATACACATTTGAAGAAATATGCATAATAAATAATTCAGCGGAGAAAAGATGAGCTGACCAACAGACAACAGGTTCATGGGCTTCTCTGAAATACCTTGGCATGTAACTTGAACATTAATTCCTTTATTAACTCTGATGGTCCATGACAGGTCTGTAATCTGAATGTATAACCTCTGTTTATTTCATGTACCTTTGTTTCCATGCACCTGTCCTTATAGAATATAAACTCCTTCAGACAGGGCCTCCTTACCTACTGCAACAATGTAAGATTACGTTTGTTATTTTATTGTTTTCATCCTCCAACTTGTACAGCGCTACGGAATATATTGGCGTGTTGTAATAATAATAATTCTAGCTTTGCCTATCTCATGTGTAACAAAATAATTGTATTTAATTGTAGTTGTTCTCAAACTGACTGTTCAGTATTGCGATGCGCCCTTAAGTAGACGCCTGTATTTGCTTAAAACATATGATGATGATATATTGATAACATTTAAGTCTAAATAAAGAATTCAACAGTTTTTAGTGGAGTCAAACATTAATACCTTTATTTTTAATCTATACGTGCCTATAAAGCAAGGATTCATTGTGTATACTGCATGTTCTTCATCAAATGGCACGGTCATCATATAAAAATAAGCAAACACAAAAAACACATCAGTGGCCACTGGAAGAGCTCAGACAGAATCACATATTCCTTTATGGATGTAGCGAGACTGCGGCTACCTCCTGTCCTAGGTTTGGCATACAGTAGCTACAGATCTGTAAACTGGGTAAATCTAAGCAACAAAAGGCTGATTTACCTGCACTTACTTCCTGTCACTAGTGACATAAGAGGTCCCAGGGCCTCGTCCCCAGTGATCGCGATGGCGTGTGCGGCGCGAACAAAGAGACGGCCCTCTATGGGGTCGGCATGCACAAAGTGCGATGGCGCGACCACATTTTGAAAACACAAAAAAAATTGTCTTTTGGCATGGCGGCCAAGTGATGGCCACGTCACGTGGCGATTCAGCCAATGAGGACGAACCAGCCATGTGACGTCATGGCCGCATCCCCACCACGCCTCCCCGTCGTGTGTGATCTGAGGTCCTCAGATCGCTCGGGTGAAGGGCACGAGCGCTGCTAGGCGCTCCGTCACGCGTGCTCACTGGGGCCGTTGCCTAAGGCCGTGCTTATAGTCCTTGCTACGGCGACGCTGACGTCACGGAAAAAATCTAATTGAATGGTCTTCCAGCGATCGTGAGCGTCGCTCAGTCACGTCGCTCCTACTATAAGCGCACGCGACAGATTCAATACATTTGTTTTGACGTGACGCCGGGACTATAAGCGCGGCCTAACACATTAACAGCAGCAACTCCTTCCTTAATATTTTTATTGTATCATTTCTACTTGCAAAGCTTTCAGAGACGCTCCAGGTTTGTGAAACATTTAGCATGCCTGGCCCCAGCATTTGGGGACAAAATATGTCTGCTAATGAGTGAAATCGTGAGGGGGAAAATCATCACAATGCTGAGCGCTCTGCTTGTTCATTGATTAAGAACACGTTTGTGAATATACTGTATCTGGTGGAGCCTTATTTCCCGAACTACGGGGTCCCATTCATAACACGAGGGCAGTATATTTTACTAAAGGAAATTGTGCCACTGCTGCGTCAACACATGTTTCTGCATAACTGGGATCTTGCTACAATAGCCAAAAAAAGCAAAGCTGCCACCATGTACAATTGCCATTTGCTTCTCTAGTTTTTAATCAACTGTTCAAAGACAATAAGGCAGTCTTTACTGCAATACAAATACTAACCAATACAAGGTTCCTCCGCGCCATCCTAAACTTACATACAGTATCTTATTTGTGACAACTTAAAGTCTCCATTCTGATCTGTGTCTTTTCACTACCATCTGTTCCAATGCGCACACAGCATCATTTTCCATTGTCTTGCAGGCATTAGCAGTCACAAGGTGAGCCCTTTCATTCCAGGAAGACAAATATGTCTGACCCCCTCCCCCTCCATATTCCTCCCTTCTATAGCCACCTCTTTCTTTATACCAAACAGGAACAGCTCTCACATTCTCCAAGGCAGCGTTTCCCAAACGGTGGGTCGCGACCCGGCACCGGGCCACGGCACCAAAATTGCCGGGTCGCAGCGAGGCTGGCCGCGCGGTGTCTCCCGTCCCCCCTGCTCAATTTTAAAAAAATGCCGGCGATTTCCCCCTGCGGTCCCGCGCAGGGCAAGCAGGGCCTGCTCCCTTCCTCCCCCCCGCTCCCAACGTGGGACGGAGGGGGAAGTACCAGCTCCTCTGCGGCCCGCACGTTACATGGGACGGAGGGGGAAGTACCAGCTCCTCTGCGGCCCGCACGTTACATGGGACGGAGGGGGAAGTTCAAGCTCCTACTGCGGCGTGCTTCCCCCCGCAGCCAGCTTCCCCCCGCAGCCAGCTTCCCAAGCTCACCTCCCGTGGCACCACCTCCCGTCCCCCCAAGCCCACCTCCCGTCCCGGGCAGCAGGAGATATCGGGGGCAGCAGGGGAAAGCGTCCGGCGGCAAGGTAAGTCACCCCACCCAGTCACTGCCTCCCACCCAAGTGCCCCTGGTCCCCCTCCCACCCACCCAAGTGCCCCTGGTCCCCCTCCCACCCACCCAAGTGCCCCTGGTCCCCCTCCCACCCACCCAAGTGCCCCTGGTCCCCCTCCCACCCACCCAAGTGCCCCTGGTCCCCCACCTACCCAAGTGCCCCTGGTCCCCCTCCCACCCACCCAAGTGCCCCTGGCCCCCTCCCTCCCTCCCACCCAAGTGCCCCTGGCCCCCTCCCTCCCACCCAAGTGCCCCTGGCCCCCTCCCTCCCTCCCACCCAAGTGCCCCTGGCCCCCTCCCTCCCTACCACCCAAGTGCCCCTGGCCCCCTCTCCAATCACTCACATCCGTCGTTGCCTGTAATTCACTGTTTGTGTCTGTGTGGGTATAGGGGAGAGCGAGTGTGTGTGGGTATAGGGGAGAGCGAGTGTGTGTGTGTGTATCTGTATCAGTGTGTGTGTATCTGTGTGGCTGCGTGTGTGTGTCAGTGGCTGCGTGTGTGTGTCAGTGGCTGCGTGTGTGTCAGTGGCTGCGTGTGTGTGTGTCAGTGGCTGCGTGTGTGTGTGTGTGTCAGTGGCTGCGTGTGTGTGTGTCAGTGGCTGCGTGTGTGTGTCAGTGGCTGCGTGTGTGTGTATAAGAGGCTGTGTGTATGTATCAGTGTGTGTGTCAGTGGCTGCGTGTGTCAGTGGCTGTGTGTGTGTGTATCAGTGGCTGTGTGTGTGTCTGTGCAGGCCCTATAGGCCAGTATAGGCGATAAAATTTTTAGTGGGTCACGAAGGAGAAGTTCAAAAATAACCGGGTCACGGAAAAAAAAGTTTGGGAAACCCTGCTCCAAGGTATTCATTTGACACCAACACTCCATTTGCCTATATACATACATATGAATTTATTTGTAACCATGTATTTGTCATCATAACTGTTTTATGCATATACTTGAAAACGAGAGGTAACTCAATGAATTACTTCCTGGTAAAACATTTTATAAATAAAATAAATAATAAACATATGTGTGTGTGTGTGTATGTAAAATTATATACATATATTTTCCCCCGTACGTACGTACATACACAATACACACACACATATACTTACATACAGGCATACCCCGCATTAACGTACGCAATGGGACCGGAGCATGTATGTAAAGCGAAAATGTACTTAAAGTGAAGCACTACCTTTTTCCCACTTATCGATGCATGTACTGTACTGCAATCGTCATATACATGCATAACTGATGTAAATAACGCATGGGTAACAGGCTCTATAGTCTCCCCGCTTGCGCACAGCTTCGGTACAGGTAGGGAGCTGATATTGCTCTTCAGGACGTGCTGACAGGCGCGTGCGTGAGCTGCCGTTTGCCTATTGGGCGATATGTACTTACTCGCGAGTGTACTTAAAGTGAGTGTCCTTAAAGCGGGGTATGCCTGTATATATATATATATATATATATATACCTATAAGCTGTGTTAACAGCAAGCATTAGCTTATATGGGCTCCATGTAACAATGATTTTTCAGACAAAAGGTGACACATTGTGTGCTCATTTGCATGTCATTTCCCAGAATCCCTTGCTGCAGTGAAAGCACTGTATGCTGGGGTTAATGGTGAAAGGCGGGGTTGCAGACCTGTGAATGTGCTCACAAGTGATCTTTTTATTTGATATATATATATATAGATATATATACATATATATATACATATATATATCTATATATATAAAATATATATATATACATATATCTATATAGATATAAAATAAAGAATATCACTTGTGAGCACATTCACATGTCTTAGACAGGTCTGTAACCCTGCCTTTCAACCATTATCACCTCGCATACAGTGCTCCCACTGCAGCAAGGGATTCTGGGAGATGACATGCAAATGAGCACACAATGTGTCACCTTTTGCCTGGAATATCCATTCACATGGAGCCCATTTAAGCTTGACGAAGTTGAGAAAAAGTACATTAAGGGGGGGAGGTCTGACATAAACAGCACTGGGATCTGAGCAGCCATTTTAAGTCAGCATCCATCTGAGGTGCCTGATATTGTCATCCATTTTGTCTATTGTCTGCATGAGTGTTGGTATGAAAAGTTAGGTTTAAAAGAGACATTTTTTTTCTTCTTTCTGCTCCTTAGTTTTAAGTGATAATAAGCTTTTCAGCTAACCACAAGACCTTGGAGATGGGAGAAATGTGCCACTGTTATGAAAATAAAACATAAATAACAGACATCACACAGTCAGGGGGAGGTTCTCATGGTCAAATACACCCTTTCCCAGAAATCACGTATATAGAGAAAAGGTCACTGGCTTGAATAATAGTATGAATCTTACCGTTATGTTATTAGCTCAATGTTCAAATTTTGTTTATCTTATACGCTTATGTAATGACGCACACGCCACCTCATACAGGGGGCGTGGGCTTAGTATTTTGTCGTTGGGGAAGTTTTATTTTGAAACTTCCTTCTATGTGTGCATATGTATACAAAATAAACTCATTTGTTATTCTGCAATAAGCCTCAGATGTGTTTTCTTTATTTACGCTTTTCACAAGCTGATGTATCACCGTTCACACAGCTTTTAAACACAGCATGGGACTAGCAAAGCAAGTTTAAACCACTCACAGACATGTTTCAACCTTGATGGGTATCATCAGTGTGAGGTTGGTATAAACTTGCTCTGAAATATTTCTAGGCTGGGTAGGTTTACCATACATTTTAAGTTATGGTGGGTGAAAAAAGCGACAGAAAACCTCCACCGTTACCATATAGCCAATAAAGAATATCACTTGTGAGCACATTCACATGTCTTAGACAGGTCTGCAACCCTGCCTTTCAACCATTATCACCTTGCATACAGTGCTCCCACTGCAGCAAGGGATTCTGGGAGATGACATGCAAATGAGCACCCACCATAACTTAAAATATATACATATACATACATATATATATATATATACACACACACATATATATATATATATATATACACACACACACATATATATATATATATATATATATATATACATATATATATATATATATATATATATATATATATATACACACATATACACACACATATATATATATATATATATATATATATACACACATACCTAAAATGTACATCAATAATATAATGTACATTACATTTATATTTGATTAAAAGAACACAGTTACCAGGCCACAAACAAGCTTTTCTTTAAAAATGTGACTGTAGCTATGGACAGTGAATGATGCTGTTGAGTGACAAACATTCTTTACAGATGCCATACTTTTGTATGAAAGCATTTCCTGGATATTTATATGCTAAAACCTATACATAATGTTTGCAATTAGACAGACCCGATTGCTCTCCTAGTGTTTGCTCTCATCCACCCCCATATGTGATCCTTTTATTCTTCTTCCAGTATTATAGCTGCTTGTATAGTATATTTGTAACGAGTGCTACTTTCTATGCACTGTTGTCTTTAATGTACAAAAATAAACTCTTCAATATGCATTTAAACACAAGTCTATATTAAGGACCAGCCTTATTCTCCACGCATAACACTTTTATCCCTTTCCCAGATGTACTAACGAAGTGTTAGAATTCTATTTCCTTTTGTTTGGCTTTTATAGGCTCTATGGCAATCCCTGGGGGCCTCTGGGTTCAGCAGCGCAGCTCCAAAAAGCCAAGTAAATCTATTTCTTAAACCACATTTTGTTGAATATTTAATCAGAATGCAATCTGGGAACAGGAAAAGAAATGGGGCAGGATTACGTACATCCCACAGCATGAGTCTTCACAGTATGTCATTACAAACATTTAAATGTCAATCTTATACGATGGTAAAAAAAACAAAAAAAATAGTACAAATCGTTGGTTGTAATGCTCGACGAGCCTACTTAAAAACACAATCTGTATTAAACACACAACAGAACTGAAATGTGAAACAAACTTGTGCAGCCTTTGTATTATAGATTTGTTAGAGTATCCTGCTTGCATGGCGAGTAACCACCTGAGGCCTCGTCCAGGGTGGCGCTGAGCGGGCGCTTGCTCACGCTGGCCGCAATGAAACACGTGCAATGTGTGTGGCCAGCGTGAGCAAGCGCCCGCTCGGCGCTCAGAGCAAACCAATTTGAATTTGCCGCTCGCAAGCGCGGCGCGTGAGCGGTTCGCCCAATGAGGGCGAACCAGCTCCGCGACGTCGTCCTAGCCGGCCACGAATCGCCCGGCCGAGCAGGACGCAGCGCACGAGCGCCAGCGCGCCCATCCCCTGCCTGGCCACAGCCTCAGTGTACAATAACATAAGACAACACAAAACACCTGGCAAGTGGTTTACATTGAAATAGATGGAAGTACCATGGAAGAAGCTAAAGGCCACATAATATTGTCAGCCTTTATTTAAGTAATAATCCCAGAATGAATGCTGCATGGAAATGAACCAATCAGCTTTGAGAAGTGAAGGAATTATCAGTCTTCGACTCAGTGTTTTGACTTACTGGGAAAATTCACTATTCCCAGGAAATTTGATCCCTCACCTGGATAACATTTCTAACACCAGCAAATTGGGACATGGAAAGACTGAAAGCCGGTAGTGAAGGGAGCGCTGCGGAGCCCTGAGCTGGGGGGAGGAGCGGACCTCCCCACTTGCAATGACGTCTGACAGTGTAGTACTCTCCCTCCACTCCTGTGCATGCCCCGACACGGGCGTGGCTGCAGCTGCCTCGCAGTCCCACTGGAGTCTGCAAAGAGATCCACGTGCACGGAGAAGGTAGGGATCACCAACTACCCTCCCACTCCGCCCTCCCCCTCTTTACTCCCAGCCTCCTCGCCACTCCCTAACCCCCTACATTTGTCACCCCCTCTCCTCCCTCCCCATTCGTCTCCCCTCTCCTCCTCCAACTTGTACTCTGTCTCAGTATACAGTGCCGTCAGATTATATGTACTCTTGTAAAATACAGACAAAACGCAAAATAAACCACACCAGTGCACTACATAATTGTGTTAATAAGCGTGTTTATAAGTGCAATATACACACAACATTGAAGTAATGAAATCTGGACTGTCCTTTAACTGCAGCTAAAAAGACCTCAACCCCACAGTTGAAAAATAGAAAGTCTATATACAAAAATACCTACCCAAAAGTATATAACCAGACTTTAAACAGTCATGGGCATATACAAACATACCTACACTGACCCAGGAGTATATAGCCAGATTATACAGAGACAATAGTATATACAAAAAAACCTATACCAATCCATGCGTATATATAACCGGCGGCACTATACAGAGACCCAAGAGTATATACAAAAATACCTACAGTAGGTGCAAAAAATGGGACAAAAATACGTCTTGTCCTGCAAGTAAAAACTGTTGTTAAATCTACTTCTCAATGCATTTTAAACACGTTTTTGGATAGGGAGATTTGATCTTTAGACCAGGAAAACTCAGGAGATGTTGGCTTTAGACCAGGAAATCTGAAATTTTAAAGTGGAAACACTGCTTAGCCTATAATTCTCAATAATGCTGTGAGCTGCTCTACAAGCATCACATGAGAAACACTCTTCTGTGCACTCAAAAAAGGTGGTGGCACAAGGGAATTGTGCTGCGCAGCGACACAGCATCTTACAGCCAGTATGATCTTAAAAGCCACGAGTATTTCTATATTTATCCAATAAGGAAGCAAAGCCCAGGAACACAAACCAAGGATCGTTGGGTATTTTGGTGGCTATTTGTGTCAAAAAGAGAGAAAATCTGTTCCACAGAGACTATTGTGGGGCTAAACCACAAGATGTGTGACACGGTACCACTTTGCCAACAGCCCCTCTCGTCCAATGGCGAGATAGATTTTGTGATAGCCTGGAATTTAACTGCGGTCATGTACCGACAATTAAGTAGCTTGTAAGCATTTTCCTTAAATCAATGTGCAGGTGGAGCTCTTAGAAGTAGATAACCAAATGCCCACTTAGTCCTCGCTCAGAAGTTCCTCCTCTTACTGATTCTCATTTGGAAACACTTAATGGAGCTTTAGAACTTAAAGAGATTTTTTTTTTGAGATTTGGGATACTAGGCTATTTGGGGGGGGGGTTGAGGCTTATACGCAAGGAGCCAAGGTGCGTGAGAACACGGTGTTTACATTCACAGATGAAACAAGATGCCCAATTCTTTCGGATCAGTAAATTTCAAGAGTTGCAGCTCGGCAAATGAAATCACTGTGCCTTTCCACTTCATAGATCGAAATCTTGAGATGCCCAGATGCAACCAGGACTTAAATTCTTGTGACGGTGAGAGTGAGTGGTGAGAGTGAGTGAGTGGTGAGAGAAGGGAGAGGGAGTGAAATTAACCGCTGCAAAAAACGAGCAAATCTATGCTCGCGTCAGCAGGGAGGACGGCTGCTTTAATAGGCATTCCCTCATAGTCTTTTTTACATTATTCTAAATCCTACCCGAACCAGGGGATCCAGTGGAGCTCATCAGTGGTCTCCTGAAGTCAGTAGGCCCCCCTGGTTCTGAAGATATGGGTAGCTGGTTTGTGCTGGGTCTAACAAAACAAAAATGACAAAATACCGCAGTGGTCCACAAATATGGCCGTCAGGGGTCATCGATAGGAAGCCCGCTTTTTTCTATTGGCTGCTGGGCTGAGTCCTGATCCTGGCCCCCATATTGATGTCAAAAGATTGCCAGCTGGACCCCGTACCACGAACAGGTTTGCCACACTTGAACCAGGGCGTTTCGGACGCTGTTGAGCTCCGCAGGAGCCCACGTTCAGGTAAGAGTAAAAACAATTATCCTGGAAGGCTCCATTAAATTCACTCTTATACTAAAAAGAGTATAAATTTAAAAAAAAGAAGGGCATCTGATCAGAGTTGCCTGTTGCAAAACACATCAGAAGGACACAAAACAAAAGCATTACTCTCGCCTCCTGTGTAAGAGCATTTCCAGCCTGACCTTCAATATAACGACTTCTGTTCTAATTCTGTACCTTGCAGAGTTTCAGATCAATATGCTCGGCCTAAACCTACATTTCTCATTTGTCAGAGATGCTGCTACAAATTAATTCAAAAAAGAAAAATATCTACAGTATGTCGACCGCCTTCAGTTTCTGCAAAATAAATTGCAAATGTACACTGAGCACCCAAGATAAAGCCCACATTACAATATAATTACAGTGATATAACTAATGGCATATTGGAAAAGCTGCTATAGCGCGAACAGAAAATACATAAGATTGAATAAAACTATAAAAGAGGTCTAACAGGTATAAACTGAAATGCTTACATTTACAGGACCACGAGTGCAATAATAAGGCAAGGTTGAGATATGGAGAACTGCTCACGGTTTCTGTCCTCCCTGAGCTCTGCTTAGAACACCTGCGTTACGGTTTGACAAGTCTACCGCCCCAGTCAAACTACCAATATGCCCCTATCTTCCTGCCTACTTGGGTTCCAAGAGCTTGGATTACAATATAGGTGCAGAATATAGAATTGTCGTTAAAAATCGTTGATTCTAACAGCTGACGGGTTATAACGATGACAATCTGGCCAGCAAAAACGAGGGAGCTGCTTCCTGAGGGTAGTATTCATTTAAAGTGTTTTTGTGCAGGTGAGACACAAACAAAAGTGGTACTTTGCTAAGAAACATTATATAATAGAGGAATGTCTGCCCTGTAAAAGGTCTTGGTGGGGAACAATCTGAGCTTGCTTTTGGCTTTTCTTCCCACCTCTTATACACATCAATACCCTCTTTGTTTCTAAAGCCCTCTCCCGCCTTAAACCTTTCTCACTGACTGCCCCACACCTCTGGAATGCCCTTCCCCTCAATACCCGACTAGCACCCTCTCTATCCACCTTTAAGACCCACCTTAAGACACATCTGCTTAAAGAAGCATATGAGTAGCACCGTAGAAATTACTACACATGATACATAAAGCTTGGCCCCCTGCAGACGCACTTACCAGAATTCCCTCCTACTGTCTCTGTACGTTCTCCCTACCTACCAATTAGATTGTAAGCTCCTCGAAGCAGGGACTCCTCTTCCTAAATGTTACGTCTATGTCTGAAGCACTTATTCCCATGACCTGTTATTTATATTAATTGTTATTGATATGATTACCATGTGTATTACTACTGTGAAGCGCTATGTACATTTATGGCGCTACACATATAAAGACATACAATACAACACTGCCTCCCCTGCCCTTACATATTCTTCCTTATTGGACAGCCCAACGCATTCTACACCTCACCGCATCAAACAGCCATGATGTTTAATATGATGTTGCTGTACATAGATTGGGAGGAAAGAAAGTGCCACTAGGCAATCATATAAAAGAATGAAAAATGTATATTCGGTGTGGGATGCTTTAATCAATGATTTATAAAAACCTTTTGCATCAAGGGTGTTACTTGAAGTAGTTGAGCGCAGTTCAATATGATGCATATATAAAGAAATAAAAACACATCACAGTGCAAGAAATCTTAAATAAAGAGAGTGTTTTTGTGATGCGAGAGCCTCTGAAGTGGGAACTCACATTTTCCCAGTGAAAATAAACAGATCCAAAACTGTGGCACCAGGAGATGTAGGGGAATCCTATTCAATCTTCTCCTTATTGATGTACGATGATCTCACTCCATATGGCGTAGATAAGGCAACGTAGGGGTTAATGGAATTTAAAAGCCAACATAGTGCAGTCCAGCAAAATAGGTCAACTTTATGTAAGTGTGCATTTTATAGCTTTTTTTCTCTTGATAGTGTCAATTATAACAAGGCACATACAAATAGTTGGCACATACAAATAGTTGGCACATACAAATCGATGTCTGCTGCTGTTAAGCTCTCCCCGCTCGAATCTCTCCGTCGCGCCACTTCCGGTCCTGGATGTAGGAGGATCCTGGATGAAGCAAGGTAAGGGCAGAATGGAGCCAGCGGTCCACAGGGATTGACTCTATGCGTTTCACTAGGGTAGCTTTGTCAGGAGTCATTTCATGGGACCGGAAGGGCGTCACTACCAGAAGTGGCGATGGAGAGATTTGAGCGAGGAGTAGTGAGAGCTTAACAGCAGCAGACAACTATTTGTATGTGCCTTGTTATAATTGACACTATGTAAGTGTGCCTTTTATAGCTTTTTTTCTCTTGGTAAAGTTAACCTATTTTGCTGGATTGCACTATGTTGGGTTTTTCATTCCAATTACCCCTAATATTAGCCCCTCTTTTCCATGTACGTCTATGGATGATTAAATGATTAAAAAAATACTGTATTCCTTATAAACCTCTCATCTTCCTGACTGGAGCTTTCCGATTATCAAGAGTCTGATATCCACCTTTCTTTCTAAGCACAAGTAATGTCAGCCGCTTCTGAGACATCAGTGGCGGACTTACGCATACGCCAACTAGCTACAGCATAGGGCCCCAAAATATGAGGGGCCCCAAAATATGAGGGGCCCCAAATGAGAAAAAAATAATGCATTTCAAGTTTTAAAATCCGATGATAAAGAAATGGAAAAAATAAGATGCTCTATAAATATGGACATTTTCATTAAAATATGACCCTAAGCATCATGTGCATCGAAAGTGACAAACTTGGTAGCTTATCATTTGAAGACATCAATGACTTGGCTCTCCAAAGAAGCATGAAAGAAAATGTTTTAATATTAAAATGAATGTGATGTGCAAACACTGTTCATTTTAGCTTTACACAGTCATCTTTCATTCATTTCAGTTTCATGTTTATAGTGTATTTTCAGTGGTCCCTTCAGTCAGAATAATAAATCTATTTCTAATTTATGGGGCCTCTTAAACTTGACATAGCTTAGGGCCTCAGAAGGCCAAAGTCCGGCCCTGACTGTCATTGTCACTACATGTTCCATCCATACAGAAGCCTAATCCATATACTGTATTTAGCCATAAGAATTGACAGTAGTGGGTCAAACCAAAATGTCCACCAAACTCAGTATTATTACCCACTGTGCCAAGTAATGGGAATGTTTGGGAGAGAGCAGTACAGGGAATGACCGACTTCCGGCTTCCCAATGTGTCCCTTCTGCTATTATCAATTTATCTCTATTAGATCTAGTCCACTTTTAAACTATTAATGCTATTTTCAGTCACAATCTCTAGTGCTAGTAAATTCAACTTAATTGTGCACAAAATGTTTTATTTTATTTGTGGATGAGAGCATCATACAGGATACAGAAATTAAAAAGGGATAGGGAGAGTAGGTAGGGGAGAGGGAGTAGGGGAACGGAGGGAGTAGGGGAACGGGGGGAGGGAGAGAGAGAGTCTTCACCATCATTACATTCAGGGCTTTTAAAACATATCAATCTTATCCAATCCCATGAAACACGCTTCCGGTTTACAATAATAATAGACCCTGGTGTACATCACAAATTTCACCGTATCGTTTCAACAATCTTTCCCCGTTTAATGATCGCTCTTATACTCATGACAGAGGATAGACTTTTCCCAGTCTTAACTATCCATCCAAGGTCCCCACGTCTGAGTGAACTTTTTAACTGTACATGCAGTCCTCGGTTATCCAACGGAATACGTTCTGGAAGTAGCGTTGGATAGTGAAACTGTTGTAAAGTGAGTCCCATGTTAATCAGTGGCGGAGAGCATCGGATAACGTATTCAGGCGTCAGAAAACGGCCCATAGGGTTGCATTGTAAAGCGTCGGATATGCCATCCATTGTAAAGTGAAACGTCGGATAGCGAGGACTACCTGTATCTTTTAGGAAGATGGGGAGTTTCTTCATAAGCATTTCCTCACTTATCTGTGTCACTACTCTTTGGAGTGGGGCAAAGTGACTCTTCAAGGCTGCTGAAATTTCACATTTAGCTCCGGTTAAGATGTGAGATACAAGTCTTCCTATCTGGTGATCTAGATTTTCCACTGGTTTTGTCAATAAATCTATCAGTGGGTCTAGAGGTATTGTGAGGTCAACTGTATCTTCTATGAGTTTCTGAATCATTGGCCAGTATCACTGTATTATTGTGCAGAACCACCAAATTTGGGCCACATCTCCAATTTGTCCACATCTCCAACATAGTACTGAAGTTTTAGGGAAGATTTGGTGCAATCTTTTTGGACTCAAATACCATCGGAATACATTTGAATGATATTTTCCTTTGTCGTCGTCCATATCGATGTTTGAGGCAATGTCCCAAATGACTTCCAAATCTCCATTTAATATGTCCAAACATAGTTCCTCTGCCCATCTTCTCATGTAAAGATAGGGAGACATTTCCCTGTTTGCTACCAATTCAAAGTACACTTTGGTGATGAAGCATTTCTGGTATTTCTCATATCTACACATCCTTTACAAATTTGTTGAGTCTGGGAATTCCATATCTTCTGGATATAATGTCTAATCTGAAGATATTAAAATAGCCCCAAACTGGGCAATTTATACTTCAAGCATGTTTCCTCAAACTTCAACACCTTTCCTCTACTCATTAAGCCTCCTATATTTTCATCTCTCGGGGCCTCGATTACTCTGGTGCCACCTCCTGGAAGGAAACCTGGGTTATCCAAGAAAAGGGGCAAGTTGTGATGGTGACAAGAATAGTCTCTACTTAGACTTAGTTTGGTTTGAAATCGCCAATGAATTTCTCACTACACTAAGCGTGAGTACCTGTGGCTTAGGGTGTCCACCCATATCCATCCAAAGATATGAGAGCAAAGACCATGTTTTACTGTAGTGAGATTCAATTGCTACCCAACAGTAAAGATTGGCGCTTGCGTTCCCCATTATTATCTAACACAGTTGGGCTGCAAGGTAATATACCCATTAACGTTGGGTATTGCTAGGCCACCACCTGATTTGGGTATCATAACCGCTCTGGCAATTCTTGTTTTTTTTTCCCCTGCCAGATAAATTAGAATATTCTATATATCTTCTATATGTGTGGTAGGGATACGCATATAGGGAGCGTCTGAAAATGGTATAAAAATCCCGGGAGAGTGTTCATTTTCACTGATGTGATTCGGACTAACCAAGAAATCTGGTAAATGTTCCATTGGTAGAGGTCCAGAGGGTCATGAAAAAGTGTTTATTTTTTGTTTTACATATAGTAGATGATCATTTCAGTGTGCTCCTCCCCCCTCCCCCCATGTTCTTATATGATGTGATCTTGTAAATAACAGTTACCTACAGTATTTATTCTCCACACCATTTAAGATTTTGTACAATTCTATCATGTTTCAGTTAAGCCCCCGTCGGCTTTTTCCAGGCTACGGAAACCTAATCTTTTCTGCATTTCCCCCATACGGTAAAAGCTCAATACCCTTCACTCGTGCTGCGCATTGAGTCGATTTTTTTTAATTGAGCCGTTTACAACTAAAATGTCTCTAACCTGAGGTGTAGTAGATAAATGCGATTCTATCAACATATATTTTGTATTTGTTTCTCCCAATGCGCATTCATTTACATCTATCTAGTCTGGAAAGACTCTCGGTCTAAATTTGACATCACTATTCTGTATAACTGGGTCATCTGCAAGTTTTGCTACATTGCTCATTTCCCCTTCCTCTGAATAAGTGCTTTTCAACCTGTGTTCCAGGAATGTTATCAGGGGTTCCTTGAGGAAAATGTGATATTGGTGGATAGATGACCCTTTAAGATAAATCCATATTATTTTACCATCATTAATGTAATAATTCAGAAAAGTTCTTAAAGGTTATATTTTTGTGGTATAACATTACATCTAATAAAGAGAGATGTTAATTAAAAAAAAAAAAAAATCTATAAAGCTCAAACCACAGCAAAATCAGGTTTAGCCACATAGAATAAGCGAGATGAGGTTCTGTGAAGTCACAATTCATTTTTACAGAGTTACAAAACATTTTTCAAGGGCTCTGTAGTTGTTAAAAGATGGAAAACCACTGCTCTAAATCAAGTACAAATATTATAAAGAGTACAAATCCTACTACAGACTACTGAGGAATCCCACGGTGTACTATGTGCATAAACCAACCATTGTGTCTTACTCTTATCTGCTGGCCTTCTAGCCATCAACAACCAAGTAATATCACTAAGGGGGATATTACTCTGACAAACCCCACTGACATTGCAAATGCATTCAATGATTACTTTGTGGGGTGTGCTACTAACTTAATAGCGAAACGCAACCCAAACCACAAACATGAACCTCATTCTGAGAGTGCCCCTATAGCCCCACCCTCTCCCAACACTGCCCACAATTTTCAATTTGTCCCATTATCCGAAGAGGGGATTACACAAGCGCTCCTCAAAGTAAAACTAAGCAGCCAATGTGGACCTGACCTACTACAATCTAAGTTCCTAAGACTTGGTGCCCCAGCCATTGCCTAACCAATTGCTTCCATAATCAACTCTATTCTGTCTGCAGGCCATATCCCCAAGACCTGGAAAACTGCCAGAGATGTCCCAATCTGCAAAAGTGGGGGCAAAAACACGGTCTCAAACTACAGGCCAATTGCTCTTCTCCCAATACTATCCAAAGTCATGGGAAAAGGTAATTACTATACCAAGACAAATTTTCCTAGCCAATTCCAATCTGGCTTTCGCGCCAAACACTCCACAGTAACTACCCTGCTAAAAGTTTGCAATGACATCCAGTGTGGAATGGAACGGGGACAACTCACTGGTGCAATATTCCTAGATTTTGCAAAGGCTTTTGATACTGTTGATCATGCTATCCTGCTTAACAAACTCCAGTGCTCTGGAATAGGGAAGCATGCTTTAAACTGGTTTCAGTCCTACCTATCAGGTAGATCCCAACATGTGTCTATCTCGGGCTCTCCAACCCCTTGGATATCACCTGTGGTGTCCCGCAAGGCTCTGTTCTGGGCTCCCCACTCTTCTCAGTGTCCAGCAATGATCTTCATACAGCTTGTAAGAGAGCTTCAATACCCATGTATGCAGATGATACAATCTTATATGTACACAGCCCTAGCCTCTCCAACCTTGAACACATAAATAAATCTGACTTTTTGAGACTTTAAAATTGGATTTCCCAAAACAAACTGTTTTTAAACACTGACAAGACTATAACAATGGTATTTGGGACCAAGGCTAAATTTTTAAAGCTTCCAATGAATGAGCTCCTGATCAGAACCAACGCTAACACCATCCTAACTCCTGTTACTAGTTTTAAATACTTGGGCATATGGTTTGACTCATTTAACATTTGGGATGCACATTGATACCATGACATTCAAAACCTATGCCAAACTAGGTGTACTTTTACAGGAACAAATCCTCCCTAAGACTGCTGGTCAGAAAGTGTATCACACAGCAGATGCTAATGCCAATTATTGACTATGGAAGACATAGTATACGGCTTGGCAACCCATCCAACCGTAGCAAACTTGATACCGTCTACAATTCAATAAGCGGTTTTGTTCTCCAATGCAACTACAACACACATCACTGCGAAATGCTCAAAGAACTAGATTGGTCATCACTTGAGTCTAGGCGCAAAGTTCACCTTTCCGGTCTTGCCTTCAAATACTTTCTGGGCAAGCTACCCATCTATCTGAACAAGCTCCTCACCCCTACCACATGCAGCACTTAACTGAGATCTGACTCCAAAAGACGGTTCAAGGTTACAAGGTTCAGCAAAGTATCCGGCCGTTCCTCCTCCTCTTACCGTGCACCCCAAAACTGGAACAATCTACCAGAGACTCTCACAGCCATCACCAGTCTAAGTTCTTTCAAAACTAAAGCCGTCTCAGATTTTAACCTGGTCTGTAACTGTTACATACGCCTATAATATATTATCTCCAACTGTGCATGCAATGTTTTGTATATAATGTATACCCAGTTCACTTATGTAACCATGTATTATTTGTCATCTTAACTCTATGCCCCAGACATACTTGAAAACGAGAGGTAACTCTCAATGTCTTACTTCCTGGTAAAACATTTTATAAATAAATATTCAACTGTGCTGTGAAGAAGTCTGACCCTTACTTGTGAAGAATGTTCTGTGCATTCACCATCACTTACAGCAGGGGGGCGCAAACTTTTTTCCCTGCGCCCCCCTGACGGCTGTCCCCTCGCTCCCGCGCCCCCCCCAACCCCAACTTACCCGCGCTCCGGCGTAATGACGTCACATGACCTCGCAGCGTCATTTTGACGCCGCGTTGCCATGGCGCCGCAGGGAGGAACCGGAGCCACGGTAAGTAAGGTTTACAGAGGCCCTGCAGCTCCCCCGGCACTTAATTTAAGTGCATTCGGGAAGCGCGCGGGGCCTCTGTAAACCCCACGCCCCCCGTCGGCAGTGTCGCGCCCCCCCTCGGGGTCGCGCCCCACAGTTTGAGCACCCCTGACTTACAGTACACAATAGTTCGCAACATATCCTCCAACTCTTTCGATAGCTGAAAACATGTATTGCATCTTACCTTTTGGCTTTGGGGGCAGTCTACATCCTCTGAGGTTCCATCGTCTTGTTGGTCATACGTTGGACCACCAAAGAACCTTATCCTCTTCTCACACTGTTTTTTGGCCACCGTCAGCTGGTTAATGTACCTTTTCATATTACGGGCTCTCAGCAGGTCAGCTTTCATTGCAGCCGTCTCTTTGCCTTTGGCATCTGAATCAGGGACAAGCAAAAATAAGATAAATTCACATTTAAATGTTGCTAGAATGTCTGTACAGGCAGATAAGGGACAGGTCTGCAGAATCTACCACTCACTATGCTACATAGCAGAGAAGCGAGATTTAACACACAACCTGTAGCATCACAAAAAGGAAATAACAAACACCTTAAATGCAATTTCCACAATAAAAAGTTTTGAGAAAATGCATGAAATCAAAACACTTTGAAATATCCAGTGTTTAAGTTTGCTATTTTTTCCCCCTAGAAACATTTACCATCCAACTTCAGAAAAAA
Organism: Ascaphus truei; assembly: GCF_040206685.1. Lineage (NCBI taxonomy): Eukaryota > Metazoa > Chordata > Amphibia > Anura > Ascaphidae > Ascaphus > Ascaphus truei. The sequence goes on from NC_134483.1 coordinate 371,028,952, forward strand.
AAGAAGTAATTATGCAGCACAATACTGCATGCTGTGGGTAAAGAAGGCAGCTATCTTTTACTTAGGGTTGCCAGGTGTCCAGTATTGAACTGGACTGTCTTGTATTTGGGGACACAGTCCAGTAAAAAATGAGAGGTACTGTAATACTGGCCATGTGTGTGTCCGGTATTACCTCTCTGAACATAGTGACCTGATGGCTTAGGGGGGGCCGAGGGATTTCACTGGGCAAAGAGAGAGCAGGGCTGTTGCAAGGGGGCTGGGCAGCTTCCTCCATCCTGATTGGCTGCTGCTGGGTAATGCAGCCAATTAGGAGGAGCTGTCAAAAGCCTGGGGGTGGGGCTAAGGAGAGGAGGAAACAACATTGAAAGGGGAGAGGGGTGTGCGCGCGCGTCGCACCTTTCAGCATTGTGTCCAGTATTTTTGGAGAAGCCACCTGGCAAACCTTATTTACATTCCCCATGAACCTGAACAATACACTGCTATCACAAAGAAAGTCAAGAATCAGTGCATTTAACGTTGCAGACCAAGCAATATCCTACATGTGTTTTTGTTGTTGTTTTTTTTTCCAATAAATCAGTTCTGTACTATGAGAAAGTACTGGCAGCATTTTTTTTAAACAACTCTTAATGACATTTATAATGTATTATAATGTAACAAGTATTTTTTGTTTCTATAGCAACCATTTACAAAGTCACGTCCCCTTCCTCTTCTGAACCAGGCTCTGGCACACCCATTTCTGTGCCTTGCCCCCTCTCTAGCAGTGCACCAATTGTATCTAGTGACTGCCTGGTCACATGATCTTCCCCACAGAACTTTGCATTTTTGGTCCTCTTCTGCTGCACTGATGCCCATTTAGTGAACCCCCAAACCAAATCTTCGCCGAATTGTATGGATGCACATACAGTATTAAAAAGGAAATAAAAATAAATAAAAGCAGCTTGGACTGCTGCTTTAAGGCATATTAAATGAATTTGGGCAGTCAAAAAAAAAAGGGGGGGGGACGGGACATGTCCCATCATATAAAAAACAAGACGACAAGATCGCACAACTCATGGTGTAAAAATTCCATTGGTGAAGATATCAAGGCGAGTATCGCACGTACAGAAAATAAATTATTTTGGGCATGCTATGCAATGACCAGCATGTTGTTACCGCGATCAACCAAGGACTTCTTTGGTGGGACAGCGTCGGCTGCAGGATCTGATGTCAGGCAGCCTCCAATCCTGGCTGCTTAGCAGACAGCCTCCAATCCTGGCTGCTTAGCAGGCAGCCTCCAATCCTGGCTGCTTAGCAGGCAGCCTCCAATCCTGGCTGCTTAGCAGGCAGCCTCCAATCCTGGCTGTTTAGCAGACAGCCTCCAATCCTGGCTGCTTAGCAGACAGCCTCCAATCCTGGCTGCTTAGCAGACAGCCTCCAATCCTGGCTGCTTAGCAGACAGCCTCCAATCCTGGCTGCTTAGCAGACAGCCTCCAATCCTGGCTGCTTAGCAGACAGCCTCCAATCCTGGCTGCTTAGCAGGCAGCCTCCAATCCTGGCTGTTTAGCAGACAGCCTCCAATCCTGGCTGTTTAGCAGGCAGCCTCCAATCCTGGCTGCTTAGCAGGCAGCCTCCAATCCTGGCTGCTTAGCAGGCAGCCTCCAATCCTGGCTGCTTAGCAGGCAGCCTCCAATCCTGGCTGCTTAGCAAGCAGCCTCCAATCCTGGCTGCTTAGCAGGCAGCCTCCAATCCTGGCTGCTTAGCAAGCAGCCTCCAATCCTGGCTGCTTAGCAGGCAGCCTCCAATCCTGGCTGCTTAGCAGACAGCCTCCATGGAGTAATAGCTTTCATCCGAGGGTTCAAACAAGACAATATAGGAGTGGTCTGTGACCGCCGTGTACAGTATAAAAATTATGCCAATCGGATAGCTGACCGGCAAGCTAATCATGGCTCACCTGTGTAGCAGGTTGCTTGTTCACAAACGCCAGTGTGCGGCATAAGCCGCAAGGCAAGGAACTGAACACAACCAAAGCTGCACAGGAAAGTAATGCCGTTTTAACAATAGAATAACCAAAGCAAAAACGAGGCCAATACCATGTCACTAAAAGCATCCGTCACAGAAATAGCCGACAAGGTGAAATATCACTCCTGTGCTTGGCGTGTGCCTGGGCTCACCTGTATCGCAATGGCCAATAATGTCACCTAAAACGCTATATGTTTGGAAAAACGGGAGAATGCCTAGGCACAGCCGCAATACTACCTGCACAGGTATAATCCAGCCACCAGCAGATAGCCGCCACGGAGGGTTAAACAAACATTCCAAAGTGGCAAAATTATTAAATCAATAAAATACTAGTAAGATACTAGTCCGCCAACGCATTTCATAGGTATAGACCTATATCATTCCCTGATGAGCAGAGTTCATTATTGAATAAATATGACATGCAAATACCATTTACTAAGTCTATTCATCATGTTATATGTAATAACCTATACACAAAATTTATGCTGTGTATTTAGCAAGTTCCCTCACAAACTCTGTTTGCAAATATTAGAGGCATGGTTACATTATTCATAGTGAACATAATGTATAGTCCAATCAAGCTCATTATTAAAATACAGGACAATCGCTTACAGAGTGACATTTTCAGACCAGCACTACAGGCATACCCCGCATTAACGTAAGCAATGGGACCGGAGCATGTATGTAAAGCGAAAATGTACTTAAAGTGAATAACAACCTTTTCCCACTTATCGATGCATGTACTGTACTGCAATCGTTTATATACGTGCATAACTGATGTAAATAACGCATTTGTAACAGGCTCTATAGTCTCCCTGCTTGCGCACAGTTTTGGTACAGGTAGGGAGCCGGTGTTGCTGTTCATGACGTGATGACAGGCGCATGCGTGAGCTGCCGTTTGCCTATTGGGCGATATGTACTTACTCGCGAGTGTACTTAAAGTGAGTGTACTTAAAGCGGGGTATGCCTGTATATAAATAAGTGTTTTTATTAAATTGTAATTTATACAATTTGTATAGTGATTAAAAAAGAAAACACAAGTGCGCACCAAGATATGAGAAATGAAGTAATAATAAAAGATAGTAACCACTTTCATGAATAAAAACTTTAATAATCCCCGATCTCGATCATAACTTCTTTTGTAGGGCATCAAATAGGGTATGCAGGGGCAGTATCAATCCTCAGAAATCAGTCCCGCGCGCTGGGGCTGTCTCTGTAGCGCTGTAACGCTGTCAGACCTCCACGAGTGTCAGCGTGGTGGATTGCGTAGCACGTATGCGCAGGAAATGAAGCCCCCTGTAGCTGTCCTTAGGATGCCTGTCCGTTTCAGTTTTGTAATCGTGATCGGAATAAAAACCACTGGTGTGTATACTGGCTATGACATAAATATAAGCCAGCAACACTATTCGCGACGAGTTTCGTATACGAAAGTATACTTCATCAGGCAGTATCTGGGGCACCTGTCTGGGGTCCTTTATATGTCTGTCTAAATTCGTCATTGGTTAATACCAATGACCAAGCAACCAATTGGATTGATAGTTGAGAGGGGTGGTTTGACTTTCGAATATTCCCCTCTCATGTTTAAATCCATAATGTTAACATGGGTTTAATAATAGTAACAGATAGGTTCAGTGGCATTTAAGAGATCAAAGGGTAATTATACTTGAAAGCAAAGGTGCCACACAATAAAAAAGACATATAAAGTCATACAAACAGGTAACCCCCTATAAACAAGTGTAATAGATAAAAAAAAATATATAATAATATGAACAATATAGATAAAACATTGTGCAAACACATTACAAACAAATGCAACACATAATAGACATTTATCACATGAAAATAAAAAGGAAGAATAATGGGAAAATACCAGGGGGACAGGAGAACAAAAAATGGGAAAAAAGGATGAATAAAATGAGGAAAAAAATGAGAGAAAAGGAAAAGAAAAGAAAAAGAAGAAAAAAAGAGAAAAAATATTGTACAGTGATTAACTTGTCCTCAGAACTATGAGGTTCTCCAGGGCACTACTTACTATATAGTATGTATACTTACTATACAGTATGTTTGGGCTGATGTATCTCTGACACCAACAGGGAAACTCACAAATGTTATTTAATTCGGAAGCAAGACCTCATAGCTCAGGTAACAAATCAAATAATAGGGATACTGCTACTAAAAGAAAAAAACAGCCGTCAATTCATTATAGCGGCATTTTCTTTTCATAATTATCAGAATAATATGTTTCCCTTAAGTGTGTTTCTCTTCAGAGCATAATTATATGAATTCATGTGACAGCAATTGAAGCAATGTTGATGTGAACTGTTTCAATTAATTAAATACAATGCTATAAAATGATGTTTTAATCTCTATCCGGACTTCTGGTTTTAAATGTTGTTTACATCCTAGTTTGAGATTTGGGGGCATATTTATTAAGCCAACTTAACTTTTATTAAGACAGAAATGCCAACTTCTCATCTGCTGCAGTATTACGTGTAACATTACCAAAGTCAATAGAGATTGCTAAACACATGAGCCTGTCCATTTATGGCTCTGCCTGCCAGCCCAATACAAACCTTAAAGTGAGTTTTCAGAGGTCACAGGCTGCTTAATAATTCCCATCTTTAATATATATTCTGTACATAGACTAGTGATTCTGACTTTGTTCTGCACCGAGACACGCGCCAGGATTTTTGGAATGAATGACACCTGTGCTGCTTTAAGCCATGCTTTGTAATGTGAGAGTTATTCTAATTGGTCTTGGCACCATGTACATTGAAATTCACATTGTGTTCTCTCACTTTGCTGTCAAGACTCTAACTGATTACCACTGATGCAGTTGGGATTCACTTTTTTTTTTGCCCAGAATAACCTCCCTGTGTTGGATTTGTACTCTTCGTGAAGCTAGAGAAAGGAACCACATTCAAGTTAATGAATCACAAAGGAAGTGCGGCCTTTGGGCAGGCTCTGTACCTTTCTTAAACCTAGTTTACGTGTCCAACCTGTTTAATGCAGCAGGATTTGCTTGAGCAATCGTTATACTTCTATAGCACACATGTACAGTAACCATTATTTCCCTAGCAAAACAGCATTATTCCTGCTTCATTTTCCAAAAGTCTCAGTCCATTGGAAGTATGTATTTTTCTGCACAGATTATGGGAAGCACATTTGCCTCTCAGAAATAGCCTTCATCTACTGTAATATGAGACACTAGTCACATTAAGGTGCACAAAGACATTGTGTGGTTTCAGTTGTGTACGAATAGCTCTTCTTAGAAATGAAATTAAACGTAAGACACTTGCCCACAAGTAATACCTCAATACCTGCAAGACCATGCGAGGCTGGAACAGGACTAGAAACTGGTATATGACCATCACCGTGGGACTGAAGACTCAACACATGCAGCTCAAGCCTTTTTTTTTACATGTACCGAAGTAGCATTACCAAGCAGGTCTCACTACTTGAGGCATATGGGTTTCGGGACCGGTCACCCTTGGACCTGTGTATAACCCCACAAGCTGGTCTGCTGATTACTGTTTGATTACACGCAGATACGTGATCAGAATTGCAAAAGAAATAAAAAGAAATAAAAAGAAAAAAGTTGCGCTAATCACCAACCTAATAACCAATACAGTGTACATAACAAACAATGGTGACATATAAATAAATATAATCCGAGGAAGATATAAAGTCTAAATAATACACTTAAGTCCAACTCCCAGAGTCCGTGAGGGGATCCCAAGTCCCTCCAAAATGGCTTAGAGAATAAAAAGATGTTTGAATATAATTTGTTCAAATACAAAAATACAAGAGTAGAAGAAAACATGTATTAATAAAGATAATTAAATCTACTTGGTGTTTTGTGTTAATTCGATACACTTACAGATGAACTGTTTTGTTCAAAAATGTCTTTGCAATCTGGATCTTCAGAGGTTAATTGGATAGATGCAGCTAAATCACCGGTGGGTCAGCTAAATCAGGATATTACTCGGTACAAAAACAGAGAGAAAAGATCATGGCACAATAAAATGTATTAAACTAAACTGGTTTAGAACAAGTATTGCACTTACAGCCAGCAAATTATGTAACAGCGTTGTGGATAGCTTCCCAGTATGTAGTTAGACTCTCTAAATTCCAGTGGCAGTCCTGTTCATACTCCGGGCTCCACAAACTCTACAAAATATTGCCTCCCTCTCCTAATGTCTGCTGTGTATGCCCAGGTTCTCAGATCTTTGGACGTAGATCCCTGACGACGCAGTTGTGAAACGCGTTGGATTGGGACTTACAGGCCACCATAGCTCGTGTGGATCTCCCTCTGCCTTAGATGTCAGCTGTCTTGCCCTGGGGGAGCCCGCACGAGGACGCGAGCGCGACCCTGTACGCCACTTTGGAAAATCTCCTCCCGTCTATCACCCTGTCTGTGCACAAGGTACAGGGAGAGGCGAAGTGTCCATCTACGTCCAAAGATCTGAGGACCTGGGCATACACAGCAGACATTAGGAGAGGGAGGGAATATTGTGTAGACTTTGTGGAGCCCGGAGTATGAACAGGACTGTCACTGGAATTGAAAAAGTCTAACTACATACTGGGAAGCTGTCCACAACGCTGTTACATAATTTGCTGGCTGTAAGTGCAATACTTGTTCTAAACCAGTTTAGTTTAATACATTTTATTGTGCCATGATCTTTTCTCTCTGTTTTTGTACCAAGTAATATCCTGATTTAGCTGACCCACCGGTGATTTAGCTGCATCTATCCAATTAACCTCTGAAGATCCAGATTGCAAAGACATTTTTGAACAAAACAGTTCATCTGTAAGTGTATCGAATTAACACAAAACACCAAGTAGATTTAATTATCTTTATTAATACATGTTTTCTTCTGCTCCTGTATTTTTGTATTTGAACAAATTATATTCAAACATCTATACTTGTCTCAACGCGCCGGAGTACATCTTTTTCTTCTCACGTGATCAGAATTCAAGTGGCCGAACTTTGTAGCTACATTTTCTCAGAATATAAACTGCTTAAATGCAAACTCGCATGATAAAATGTCAGTGTTTGGAGGTACGATCGGTATGCTTGTAACATTCAGAAACGGTATACAAACAGTGATCTGCTCAATTACTCAGATTCTGTTCTCATCAACCCCAAACAGTATGTGTTCCATGTGCTATTTCAGTGTGCTGTGACTGAAGGCTTAAAAAGAAAGCATGGGAACCAACGTACACGCACAATTAAGGAAAACACAATGAGGAAACCTAGTTGCTGCCTAATAAAGTGGTGCTAAACTAAATGATAACTTAATGGGAAGTAACCAGTGGTTAAGTACCACTACATAACTATTTTTCTTTTTTTTTTATTTGTGGCTTCCTATTGGGTGACCCTGGCGACCATCTTGACTGCTACTTTCACTTTACTGGCTAATAAGAAGTTCACTTTCGCCTGCACCAGGGGCACCCCGAGCACAGGGCAGCCCCAGGGGAGCCGATTCGACACACAGAAACTTTCTTCTTTTTTTAGTGCATACCATTTACATCTGCACGCCTAGCGCAGTCCAAGTGACAAAAACCTGCACCGAACAGCAATGGCAAAGAACCCTTGAGCACTTTCACATGTCTGAGACAGGTCCACAAACCTCCATTACTTTTCCTGTTTTCATCAGTGTTCCCCTGAAAAATGCATTTTTCAGAAACAACCTCCACACTAAAAAAACAACACTTCCTCTAAAAAAAAACTGTGACTGGACAACAAGCTTAGGTCAGGATTCCCCTATCCTATTTTGCTGGTGGGCTGACACCTGATTGTGGCCAGCCACCTCCCTATCCCTGCACCACTTTCAAAAGCTTAGTGCCTCATTGGCCGGCAAAAACAAGAGTTAGCAAGATATTGCAAAAGTACCAATCACAGAAGCACACCCTTACATTGGGGCCGCACCCCAAAATGCTTCCCCACTGACACCCTATGTTCTTTGGCAATGGGGAACACAGAGTCTTATTAAAATAGGGCAAAAACAGACATACACAGGCAGCATTCCACACCTAGATCTTAAACCCTCTAGAATTGTGGTTCTCAGATCCAGACTTCAAGAACAGGTTACGGTTTAAGGACACCCCTGCTTCAGCACGGGTGGCTCAATCATTTTGACTTGAGAACTGTTGTTGTGAACCACTGCTCTAGAACAACCAAATTTGGTTGTGTAATGAACACTTTGTGGTCATTTACCAAAATCTTCCAAATGCAAAACTGGTTAAAAAATTTTTTTTTTAAAAAGTACTGCACCAGATGTATTATTTAAACTAGTGATTAACCTGCTGCAATGCTTTTGAACCCGTTTTGCATCTGGGAGACTGTGTAATGAACACTTTGGGGTTATAATCCAACCAAGCTTTTCAGACATCAGGTCCAATGCTTTTGAAACAGATTTGCATCACTGGTTTGAATAATAAATCTGGTGGAGGTTTTTTATAGCCTAGTTTTGCCCATGAGAGACCCCTTTATTTCAATAGCAAGTAACTTTTATTGGCCTCTCCGTTAATGAGAGCCTCTGTCCTGCCAATGATCCCGTCATTGGAACACAGCCCGTTGGGGCAACAGGGAATGGTGCTGGCTAACGCTGTAAAATGCATTTTAGCACCATCCTGTCAAACGCAAATCTTAAGATTACAAAAACTATTTTCCTGACTGAATAGCTTCAATTTATCCCTATGTGGTTTGTTTTGGTTTGTTTTTATCACAAGCAGGAATTCAGATTCCTTTTGAATGCTAATAACATTCATTCTGCTGAAAACGGAGTGCTGAAACCCAGCTAAGGATAAAATGCACAGCTGTAAGCAGTAATTCCTTATTTAAGTGATTCATGGCATGGATAGGACGCAGAGAGAATTTAGAAAGACTGTGCGGTCTGCTGTTCTTAAGCCTGTATTACTTCACCTTTTCTACCTCTGTGTAACAGAATCCACAGTAAGAGATGAAGCTGTAACTGTGCCAATGAGTCACAATATGACCCTCAACAGATATTGCTGTAATTGCCAAATGATTATAACCAGCACTGTCTAATTTTCCTGATTGCAACATTTTCCTTGTGACACAATGCATGCCGTAATGATCATGTATTTATTATGTATACCAGTGCGCAATCTTTTACTTAAACACTAATGCACACTTAATTCCTACTCTCCAGAGACCTGCAAACCCTGAAAATCATTTAGAGACTGGAAAACGTTGAGATCTCAATTTTTAGCCAAATCTTTTCCTCCGTGTTCTGACACTGCTTTGTGTGTAAGGTAAATTAAAGGGGAACCGGCATATGTGTGTGTGTGTGTGTGTGTGTGTGTGTGTGTGTGTGTGTGTGTGTGTGTATATATATATACAAACACATACACATATACATCTATACACACACACACACACGTAGAACAGTACCAAGGAACTCGCAGCACTCGCTAAAGAATATAAAAGTATCTATTTATTCTATCAAATGAACAAAAATGATAAAAACTGGGCGACGTTTCGATGTCAGGTACTTTGTCAAGCTCCTCATTCAGAGTTTCCCACACTGACTCTTTATAGCGGTGGTGAAGGATCTTTGGTGCCAAACTAGAGACTTCCAGTTGGATGGTGGCTCACAGAAGGATCTCTGTTTTGTATATTCTTGCTGCTGGATGGTGATCCTGGTTGCACTGCAAGCACCACGACTGAGAAGATACGTTTTTTTACCTTTACCCTCACTTAAAAAAAAAACCACACACACACACACACACACACACACATAAATATTGGCATTTTAGTTTTCTAAGTACTAGGGCTAGGACAGTGGCTACATCCTGAGCTTTGAGGCTTTTGCTTACAAGACAGATGAAGTTCTGCATCGAGATGAAAAAACCTTTTAGGCTGGTTAAAAGAAGATACAATTCCTTCAGCAGGAGCGGTCGAGAGGCCACTCTAAATCCCTCCACGGGTCACCAGTACTACTGTACTGTAGTGTAGTGTAGTACATGATCACATCACTAATAGAAGTGGATATCCGCAGACAAAGTAAATAGCCTGCAGGGTCTGGTATTCAAAAGTTAGGGAGCAACATACAAGGAGGATGCCCTGTCATACTCACACAATCCATCTTAAACAAAAAAAAATCAAATCATACATATGTCCAGTAAATAATTCAGATATTAAAAATCGGAGGGCTGAAACCACATAAGGAATGTGAAACAAATGTAAATATCACTATTAATGCTGCTTTGGATAATTTATCCCTAGTAAAAATAACCTATGCCATTTTTTCTGGAAATATACAAGTATCAGCTAAATAAATTCCCTAACTAGCTCACTAACGGCGTAGTCTGCAAAACAACACAGAGAAATGTTGAACACGCCAACGCAGAATCAACTCGGCAACACTTCAACCTTGGGATAACCGTTACAAGAGCATTGAAATCTTGTTTTTAGAACTCAATTGTGTAAAACAATGTCTTGAAATGTAATCTTCTATGAATATAGTCTTCTACTGGGACTAAAAGGCGAGTTACAATTAGTCAATAATTTGCTGTCAAAACATAATGAAGCTTTCCTTCCTCTCATCCCTCAACTGATTCTTTTCACAGACACAAAATAATAATTATTCAGAGCTGTGCGAGTGAAAAAAAGAACAGGATTTTAAGATATAGGTTTTCAAACAACAATACATAGAACAAAAATATTCATACGTATCTGTAAAAGGGGACTGCTGTTATAGCCAAAACCATCTGAAATGAGAATACGTGTGGCCATAGTAACTATTGTAGCTAATGCAGCTGTGGCTGTATTGAAGAGAGGAGCAGCTGTATGACTGGCTTTTCTGTGGCCAACTGGCAACGCTCCTACAGTAGCGATATCCCAGCCCGCTGCCACAGACTGCATCTACTCGGGGTTTGAGAAGTGTGGATCTTTCAGAGCTTGTGATGATTATTCATGGAATTAAACAAGAGCTCTTCAGAGATAAAATTTATAGAGTGCAAAGCTTTTCAAACCTCATTTCAATAACAAAAACTTGGATTGTGAAACCTCTTTTTCTCGTCTGCTGCTCGTGAAGAGGAGGCCTGTCATCTTTTAAAATATGTGCGCAATCAATTTCACCTAAACATAACCTAGGCTGGTCCATTAAAAGCTATCACACCTTACAAAAGACCAACACTGCACAAATGAATATGGCTACTAGAACTTCGTAGGACAGAGAAGGGGACCACCAGTTACAGAGAGACAACCTCAAGAGGTATAATGGGCATCGAGAGAAATGCACAGGAAGGGCCGAGAGGGAGATGGACGATGGCTGACAAGAGGGCACGAAGGTAGTGGAGGCCAAGTTTGGCGGGATATGCAGAAGGGTATACGACAGAGTGATAAACGGGAACTGCGAGAAAGAGGACAGAGGTCAGAAAAGAAGAATAGGACTGCAGACAAAAGGGGGGGGGAGAAAGGAGAAGGGGGGCCTGGAAAATAAACAGATTAAGCTGGCTGCAGTACGGAAAGATGGCGGGTCAGTGAAGGCGAGCGCTTACCTTTCAGTCTTTTCATCTGTGGGAAGCTTCCAATTGTTGTTGCTTGAATTATTTCGACCACAATCTGATACCTGAAAGAAATAACATATTTGTGTTATTCCTGGCTTCATTTATATAATTGTTCACAAGAATATTAATGAGCTACCTAAAGCTTTGGCCTTCTAACGGAGCTATTTCCCTGCGTTTGTACAACTACGAGCTTTGCGTTAAAGTCCAGAAACTAAAATGTGCTCATGTGATAGTGGAATCGACCCCTGCCACCAAATCTTTATGGGCAGGCAAGTTCTATTTTTCATTAAAAGACCACCACATCCAAATAATGACAATATCCTACGTTCTTCAACAGGTCTAATAAAACTATAAAAATGACTATGATATAAAAACAGAAAATTACCGGGGAAACTCAATGTGTCCATGACGGCAAAAAGCGGGACGTTAATTTGTGAAAACATTTTACACATTTGTAATGAAACCAGAAGTTGTTTTCAGAACACCTGTCACCATTTCTTTTGCCACTTCATCTTCTCTCTCTCCAAACTATCTTGTGAAACATATGCTACAAATATGTTCTGAACAATGGTGAGACTACGCTAGTGAAGAACGGTATGGTGTGACAGACAATGAAGAGGGCTTGTTATCAGCAGAATGAATCCTTTGCTGTCAGAGCATTATATTATACAGGCAAACACGGGAGACCTGCTACGAGTGACATCTGAATTGAGACATTGGAGATACATTTTCGGCACCGACACGGGGCCGAACCGAGACATTAACGCGCTCCGGGCAGACCAAAAATGTGACGCCCCTCCTCCTGCAGCATTGCCCTCTTCTGCAACATGTCACAATGCGTTGCCCTGACATTTAAAAATGACACTGGGGTTGGAGCGCGCGCAGCAAGAAGTCAAGCGGCAAGGTGCATGGCGGTATATTTGGGCGCCCCTTTTCGGTTGGCACTACGGGCAAGTGCCCGGGCTAGCCCACCGCTGCACTGACATACTAGTTATTTTGTGGCACTCCCTTACATTACAGCTGAACCAGGTTTCAACTTCTTTCACATAAAAAAATAAATGAAAAAAAGATATTCCAATCTTTGTATTGTACGTATGTATGGATGCATGCATAGCTATTTATACAGCGGCATCTATGTACATAGCGCTTCATAGCAGTAATACACAGTTACATAGTAGTTATATAGCAGATGAGGTTGAAAAAAAAAAAAAAAAAAGACATACGTCAATCAAGTTCAACCTATGCTAAATTTAGAGGACAGATACATTATCCTATATCCGTACTTACAGTATATTGATCCAGAGGAAGGCAAACAAAAGAAACCCAGTGACATATCATCCAATGATATCTCATAAGGGGAAAAATAAATTCCTTCCTGAATCCAATAATAATACAACACATAATGCGAATAAGCACTTGAGACATAAGAGTAACATTAGGAAAAATATTCCCTGCCCCGAAGAGCTTACAATCTAAGTGGCCAGTAGGAAGAACACACAGAGACAGTAGGAAGGTGTTCTGGTAAGTGCGTCTGCAGGGGGCCAAGGTTGATGTATGAAGTGTATAGTATCATTCAGAGAGCTACCCATATGCTTTGTTAAAGAAGTGTGTTTTAAGATGGGTCTTAAATGTGGACAGAGAGGGTGCTAATCGGGTACTGAGGGGAAGGGCATTCCAAAGGTGCAGTCAGTGAGAAAGGTTTAAGGCGGGAGAGGCTTTTAGATACAAAAGGGGTAGAGAGAAGACATCCTTGAGCAGAACGCGAGAGTCGGGATATTGTATAGCGAGAAATTAGGTCTGAGATGTAAGGAGGGGCAGAAGAGAGTAAAGCCTTAGGCAGCGCTTATAGTCCCATCTACGATGACGGGACGTTGCGTCAAAACAAGTTGATTTAATCCGTTGCGTGCGCGACGGTGACAAATCGCTGAAGTCAACGTAAATTTATTTTTTCGGCAACCGTGACGTCAGTGGCATGTGAGCGGTTAAGCCAATGAGGGCGGACCGCTCACGGCCACGCCCCCCGGTCGCCATTTCTCATCTCCTACACTATAAGCTGAAATCGCTATTACAACGGCGACGGATGACATCACGCTGTCGCGTCGCTGGGACTATAAGCATGGCCTTAAAAGTAAGGAGGATAAGTTTGTGCGTAATATGGGATTTGATAGGAAGCCAGGAGAGGGATTTCAGCAGGGGAAACGCAGAGGCAGATTTAGGAAAGAGTAAAGTGATTCTGGCAGCAGCGTTTTGGATAGATTGTAGGGGAGACAGGTGAGAGGCAGCAAGGTTAGACAGTAGAAGATTACAATAGTCGAGACGGGAGAGAATGGCCTGTGTTGAGTTTTAGCAGTAGAGCAACAGAGGAAAAGGCGTATTTTTGCAACGTTACAGAGGAAAAAATGACAGGTTTTAGCTACATTATGAATGCGAGTCAAATGTGACACCTACAGTAGGCAGCGTGCTTGTGAAACTGGCTGTATGATAGTGCTGCAAACAGTAATGTGGAAGGGGGGACAGGTTTGGGATTAAGTATAAAGAGCTTCATCTTTGACATGTTAAGTTTGAATCGGCAGAGGGCCATACAGGATGATCTAGTGGAGAGGCATTCAGAGACTTTGGTCTGTACAGCAGGTGTAAGGTCAGAGGTGGAAAAGTACATGTGTGTCATCAGCATAGAGGTGATCTTTGAATCCAAGAGATGTGATAAGGTCACCTAGAGAAAGTGTGTAAAGAGAAAAGAGAAGCGGTCCCAGGACAGACCCCTGGGTACATACACAGAGAGATTGGCATGGGATAAGGAGGTGTTCGCAAATGAGACACTGAAAATACAATGGGAGAGGCAAGATAAAATCCAGGATAGAGTTCAATTACGGATACTAAGAGTATGGAGAATGTGAAGGAGAAGAGGGTGGTCCACAGTATCAAAGGCTGCAGAGAGGTTGAGCAATATGAGCAGTGTAATGACCACTGTCTATTGCAGCATGGAGATCATTAGTTATTTTAGGGAGGGCTGTTTCGGTGGAATGAGCAATGCAGAAGCCAGATTCTAGAGGATCTAGGAGAGAATAGGAGGTGGGAAAATGGAGCAAGCGAGAGAATACAAGGCTTTCAAGGAGTTGAGAGGCAAAAGGCAGGAGGGAGATAGGACGATGGAGAGATAGGTAGGGTCAAGCTTGCTGTTTGTGAGTAAGGGTATAACTATTTGAAGGAAGAGGGAAAGGTACCAGAGTAGAAGAGTTGAAAATGTGTTAGCGTGGGGATTCGAGTAGGAGCAAGAGGTTTGAGGAGATGGGAGGGAATGGGGTCAAGAGGGAGAAGAGGAGATCAGCAGCAACACAGCCTCCTCTGTGACAGCGGAAGAGAGTGGAGGAAGACAGGAGGAGAGTTAGAAAGGTGTAGGATGTGAGGAAGATACAGAGGGGATTGTCTTTAAATAGGCAGCAAAGTTCTGAAGTGAAATGGAGGAAGAAAAACAGGTAAAAGATGGTGGTCTGACTAGAGAGTCAAAGACAGAGAAGAGTCAGCGTGGGTTAGACTTGTGATTAGTGAAGAAAGGTAGGTTTGTTTAGCCTGGGAGAGGGCAGGGTTGAAATAGGATAAGATAGATTTGTAGCGAAGGAAGTCTATGAGAGTACTGTATGAGATTTCCTCCAGAGGTGTTTAGAGGAGTGAGTGCAAGAGCGCATACGTGTGTGATAGTTTAGCCAAAGTTATGGGTTATAAGTGCAAGAATGGTAGAGAAAAAGAGGGGCATATACTGGAGCTCAAGAGAGGAAGATAGGGCAGAGTTTATCACAGTCTGGAGCAGAGAGGGGAAAGGGAGGAGTGCAAAGTAGACTCAAGAGCTGGAAGGTTAATGGAGCACAGGTCTATTAGCAGAAACGAGGGGTACGTGGAGAAGTGAGAGAAAATTAGATGAAATTATGGTTAGAGAGGGGAAAGGTGGAAACGGAGAAATCAGAGAGAAAAGTTTTTTTCTGAAAATCAGGTTCTAGGTAGTAGAAATCCTTGTGGGTGCTGGCGGAAGTCCATTGGTGAAGGCCAAAAGAAGAGGTTAGAGAGAGAAAGCAGGAAGCCCAAAGGAGAGAGGGGTCATCTATATGGTAGTAGAAGTCCCCAAGGAGAACAACAGGGGAGTCAGAGAAAAAGGAGACCCAGAATTCAAAGGGTGAGAGAAAGACAGAATGGGGATGACTAGAGGTAGGTGGGCAATAAATGACCACCACGTGGAGAGGGAGAGGAGAAAAAGCTGGACAATGTGAGCCTCAAAAGGAGGAAAAAGAAAGCGAGGCAGTGATAGGAAGGGGTTCGGTAACGGCAGATAGAGGAGGAGCTCCATGCCTCCACCCCTGCCATCAGGGTGCGGAGTGTGGGAGAAAGAAAGGCCACCAAAGAGAGGGCAGCTTCCAGAGCAGAGTCAGACTGAGTGAGCTAGGTCTCCGTTATAGCAAAGAGGAGCAGAGAGTGAGAGAAAAACAAGTCATGCGCAGAGAGGAACTTGTTAAATCAAATCATATTCCAGGAGGGGCTATCACATTGGTCATTACAATTGATATGCAATGGGACTAGGGAACTCACATCAGGAAAGTAAAACAAAATGATATTTGAGGTAAGGGAGTATTGCTAATAAGTAGAGCGAGCGTTGGCTAGTATGATGAAATAGCATCCACAATTAGCAGGAAAACTGGCAATTTCTCCATATTAATTACAAAGACGTCATCACAAATAGTTTTCTCAGCTATTTCCTTTTTAACTGTATATTCCAAAGTAAATCCACATTAATGATTGCATTATTTTTTTTAACACAAGCTTGTGTATTGATTTAAACTCCATTGACATTTGGGTTGCACATTGATACCCTGACATCCAAATCTTATGCCAAACTAGGTGTACTTTACAGTAACAAATCCTCCCTATGTCTGCTGGTCAGAAAGCGTATCACACAGCAGGTGCTAATGCCAATTATTGACTATGGGGACATAGTATATGGCTCGGCACCCCAAACTCACCGTGGCAAACTTGATACCCTCTACAATTCAATATTCTGCTTTGTTCTCCAATGCAACTACAACACACATCAATGCGAAATGCTCAAAGAACTAGATTGGTCATCATTTGAGTCTAGGCGCAAAGTTCACCTTTCCTGTCTTGCCTTCAAATACTTTCTGGACCAGCTACCTGTCTACCTGAATAAGCTCCTCACCCCTACCACATGCAGCAATTATCTGAGATCTGACACCAAAAGACTGTTCATTGTCCCAAGGTTCAGCAAAGTATCCGGCCGCTTCTCCTTCTCTTACCGTGCACCCCAAAACTGGAACAATCTACCAGAGACTCTCACAGCCACCACCAGCCTAAGTTCTTTCAAAACTAACGCTGTCTCACATTCGAATCTGGTCTGTAACTGTTACATACGCCTATAATATATATTATCTTTACCTGTGCATGAAATGTCTTGTATATAATGTATACCCTGTTCACTTATGTAACTGTATTTCTAACCATGTATTATTTGTCATCATAACTCTATGCCCAGGACATACATGAAAAAGAGAGGTAACTCTCAATGTATTACTTCCTGGTAAAACATTTTATAAATAAAAAATTGAGTGGCTTTGCAGTGCATTATATGTCAGACATGTGACAGCAAAGCTAATGAATCAGTTAAATACAGTACAGGCCAGATATTCTGTCAATTTACTTTAAGGCCTATTTCCTATCTCATAAACGAACTATACAAGGTCTTTCACAAAAAAATCGACTATTTATTAGATTAGCCAAGAACATATTAACCTCTTAGTTGCCCACATGGCCAACTAGTTATGGAGCGTGAGGACAAGTTTTTCTTTTTACAGGGATAGGGACCCTGATTATCAAAACAAAAAGGGTTTCTCTCCACCACAGGACACAGCAGAAGAGGAAAGCACTTTGCCTGTGGGAAAAAAAGGGCCTCTCACTGAAAATACCACAGAAGTATGCAAGAAAGAAGGAAGTACAGGCATACCCCGCATTAACGTACACAATGGGATTGGAGCATGTATGTTAAGCGAAAATGTACTTAAAGTGAAGCACGACCTTTTTCCCACTTATCGATGCATGTACTGTACTGCAAACATCATATACGTGCATAACTGATGTAAATAACGCATTTGTAACAGGCTCTATAGTCTCCCCGCTTGTGCACAGCTTGGGTACAGGTAGGGAGCCGGTATTGCTGTTCAGGACGTGCTGACATGCGCATGCGCGAGCTGCTGTTTGCCTATTGGGCGATATGTCCTTACTTGCGAGTGTACTTAAGGTGAGTGTCCTTAAACCGGGGTATGCCTGTAGTACAGTACAATTCCGATAGTCCTCCATCTTATACTTCCGAACTCTTGATAGTTTGGCACCTGATGGCTGTATTTGAATGTATTGCTTTATTAGTACTGTATTGTATTACTGTAGTTTATTTACAAAATGACTGTTTATTATTATGTAGGCTACTTCAGTTACTGTGTGTATAACTATTCTACTGCTGTATAACATGTAAAAGGGTGAAGTTAAGGTGTCATGGAGTACTGCTATGAGTGACACCCAATAGTACGGAATATCCAACAAGCTGGCACCATTGGGACTTGACCACTTAAGTCCCAATGGTGCCGGACTATCGGAATTGTACATCACTATTTTGAAAATAGTTAAAAAAAAATAATAATAATTTCTGAATTAACTATTTAGTTAGTAAAAGAATCAAGCACGCCTCCTAGTTTAATCAGGGAGTGACCTCACCTTTAATGATACCATTTAGAGACTATTATCTTTACTGATCCACATATGGCTTTTCTCCATCAACAAATTGTATTTGCAGACGAGTGCTACAGGGCTCTAATTGTACTGTGCAATATGAAAGATTTAGCATTACTGTGGTGATGGGGAGGTGTGAATATTTGCGCTGGTGTTGTAAAGCTTTTATTAACATGCTAGTTTTTTCTCGTATTATTATTAACAATCAATTATTCATACCCGGTTAGCCTCAACACAATAACACAATACCTAGAGCAATGTAACCTCCCCTCCCTATCCTTGGAGGAGGTGGAGAATCTGAACAAAAACATTTCCCAAGAGGAACTATCTAAAGCCATTAGCTCACTCAAGCTAGCCAAAACTCCGGACCCGGACGTTTTTTTGAACTCCTACTATAAGATGTTCATGCCGACCCTCTCCACCTACCTATTAGACATGTACAATTCCTTCCTTCAAGGGGAGCCGATCCCCGCCACGATCACAGCAGCAAATCTAGCTATAATTCATAAGGAGGGTAGAGACCCGCTCCTCTGCGGTAATTACAGGCCCATCTCCCTGCTAAATACCGATCTCAAAATCTACAGCAAGATCTTGACAAACAGGCTAAACCCAATTCTCCCTAGATTCATACATGTAGACCAAGTAGGCTTTGAAGCTGGAAGATAGGCCTCCGACAACACCCGCAAAATTGTGGATATAATTGACCACGTGCATCTCACCGGATCCAAAGCAATGATTCTGAGCCTCGACGCAGAAAAAGTGTTCGACAGAATCAAGTGTTTTTTTTTAGACCAAACAATGCTGAGGTTTGGCTTCTGTGGCCCTTTCCTGGAGGGGGTTAGAGCCCTCTACCAAAACCCAACAGCGTATGTTAAACCATCAGGCGGCTTCTCGGATCCAATAAAAATTAGGAGTGGGACCAGACAAGGTTGCCCGCTATCCCCACTACTATTCGCCTTAACTATTGAGCCCCTAGCGGCCAAAATTAGAGAAGAAAAAAGCATTAAGGGGATCCAAATTGCGGAAAAAGAATGCAAAATTTCCCTATTCGCTGATGATGTGATTCTGACCCTCGCTGACCCCCATACCTCCCTCCCTAACCTTCAAAGGCTACTGACTCAATTTGGGTCGGTTTCTGACTATAAAGTAAACATGGATAAGTCAGAAGCCTTAAATATATCCCTCCCAGCCCAGACGTGGAAACTTATACAATTCAACTATAAATACAAGTGGAGTTCCACCTATATTAAATATCTTGGGGTTAAAATCTCAAACTCCTATAACACCCTCTACCAATATAACTACCCCCCCTTATTTGACCACATTAAAAAAGACCTGGAAGCTTGGAAAAAACACCCAATTTCCTGGTTCGGGAGAATTGGCTTGGCCCTAAAAACCGCAAAATCCAGATACAACTCAAGTCACTTAACCTATCACAACTCATTTCCCAACCCACACGGATAAACCTGAAATCGCATAACCATTCCTTGCTAGACTGGATTCTCTCCTCAAACCCCAGCAGAATCCAATCCTCTGGCATCCTTCCTGATATTTTCAGTGACCATGCAATAGTGTACTGTGTAAGGAAAATTAAACCGCCCCATTCAAGCCCTAAAGTTCTCCTCACTAGAACATTTAAAAACTTTAACCCACAACAGTTTCTGGATGACCTTACCAACTGCCCATGGCACAGAATCGATTTAATTCCCGACCCCAATTCTGCGCTCGACTATTTCCAATCCGAGTTCTTAAAACTCTGCAATACCCATGCTCCACTACGCAAAATAAGGGTACGGGGGGCCCACCTTCCATGGGTTGCACCTGACCTTATAGCACTCTACCAGTTGAGGGATGCCTTGTGGAAAAGCTACAAAGTAACTGGCACTACCAAGGATCTCAATCACTACAGATGCATGCGGAACATGTGCACAAGGCAAACAAGGCATGCAAAATCACAATATTACGCTGACAATCTCCACCAAAATACATCAAACCCAGCTAACTTCTGGAAGGTTATCAACAATATAATCCAGCCTCCTAACCATCAACAACCAAGTAATATCACTAAGGGGGATTTTACTCTGACAAACCCCACTGACATTGCAAATGCATTCAATGATTACTTTGTGGGGTGTGCCACTAACTTATTAGCGAAACGCAGCACAAACCCCAAACATGAATCTCATCCTGGGAGTATCCCTACAGTCCCACCCCCTCCCAACACTGCCCACAATTTTCAATTTAGCCCAGTATCTGAAGAGGAGATTACACAAGCGCTCCTCAAACTAAAACTAAGTAGCCAATGTGGACCCGACTTACTACAATCTAGGTTCCCACGACTTGGTGCCCCAGCCATTGCCAAACCAATTGCGTCCATAGTCAACTCTATCCTGTCTGCAGGCCATATCCCTAAGACCTGGAAAACTGCCAGAGTTATCCCAATCTTCAAAAGTGGGGACAAAAACACTGTCTCAAACTACAGGCCAATCTCACTTCTCCCAATTCTATCCAAAGTCATGGAAAAATGTGTCCACTCCCAATTAAGCGATTTCTACACCAAGACAAATTTCCCTAGCCAATTCCAGTCTGGGTTTCGTCCCAAACACTCCACCGTAACTACCCTGCTAAAAGTTTGCAATGAAATCCAGTGTGGAATGGAACGGGGACAACTCACTGGTGCAGTATTCTTAGATTTTGCAAAGGCTTTTGACAAAGTTGATCATGTTATCCTGCTTAACAAACTCCAGAGCTCTGGAATAGGGAAACATGCTTTAAACTGGTTTCAGTCCTACCTATCAGGAAGATCCCAACATGTGTCCATCTCAGGCTCTAACTCCAACCCCCTGGATATCACCTGTGGTGTCCCGCAAGGCTCTCTTCTGGGGCCCCTACTCTTCTCAGTGTTCATTAATGATCTTCCCACAGCTTGTAAGGAAGCCTCAATACACATGTATGCAGATGACACAATCCTATATGCACACAGCCATAGCCTCTCTGACCTTCAACACATACTTCAGTCTGACTTTTTGAGACTCGAAAACTGGATTTCCCAAAACAAACTGTTTTTAAACACTGACAAGACTGTAACAATGGTATTTGGGACCAAGACTAAATTTGTAAAGATTCCAGTGACTGAGCTCCTGATTAGAACCAACACTAACACCACCCTAACACCTGTCACTAGTTTTAAATACCTGGGCTTATGGTTTGACTCCCACTTAACATTCGGGATGCACATTGATACCCTGACAACCAAGACCTATACCAAACTAGGGGTACTTTACAGGAACAAATCCTCCCTAAGTCTTCTGGTCAGAAAGCGTATTGCACAGCAGATGCTAATGCCAATTATTGACTATGGAGACATAGTATATGGCTCGGCTCCTCAAACCCACCTTAGCTAACTTGACACCCTCTACAATTCAATTTGTCGTTTTGTTCTCCAATGCAACTATAACACACATCACTGCGAAATGCTCAAAGAACTAGATTGGTCATCACTAGAGTCTAGGCGCAAAGTTCACCTTTCCTGTCTCACCCTCAAATACTTTCTGGGCAAGCTACCCAGCTACCTGAACAAGCTCCTCACCCCTACCACATACAGCACCTATCACCTGAGATCAGACTCCAAAAGACTATTCATGGTCCCAAGGCTCAACAAAGTATCCGGGCGTTCCTCTTTCTCCTTCCGTGCACCCCAAAACTGGAACAACCTACCAGAGACTCTCATATCCACCACCAGCTTAAGTTCTTTCAAATCTAAGGCTGTCTCACACTTTAATCTGGTCTGTAACTGTTTCATACGCTCATAATATATATTTTCTTTAACTGTGCACGCAATGTCTCTGTATATAATGTATACCTTGTTCATTTATGTAACTGTACTTGTAACCATGTATTATTTGTTTTACTCTGTGCCCAGGACATACTTGAAAACGAGAGGTAACTCTCAATGTATTACTTCCTGGTAAAATATTTTATAAATAAATAAAAATAATAGTTTCTGTAAAAATGAATGTCCTTCCAAGGCTATTGTATAATTTCCAAACCCTCCCAGTACCGGTGCCGCAAGTGGCCCTGAAGAACATCCAATCACTACTGCTCCAATTCATATGGAACGATGAGAGACCTAGGGTCCCAAGATCAGTGATGCTCTCCTCAAGAGCAAGAGGGGGCGTGGGGGTCCCGACATAGTCAGATATTTATCTCGCAGCACAACTGAAGCAGGCTGTAGTTTGGAATTACGACCCGGCCTCGGCCTGTTGGCTCGCAATAGGCTCACACTACGCACGTCCCTATTCCTTCCAAGTGGCATTATGGTCCACAGGAGTAAAGGGTGGAGGACCACAGAGGTTCGACCTCGGAGTAATGAGATGCACGTGGGACGCATGGCTTAAAAGCAAAGGAAAGTATGGTCTGTTAGCTTCCCTCTCTCAGCTCACTCCTATATTTGGTAACCCCAATTTCCCGCCAGGGTGTTCTCAAAGACAATTTGACCAATTCCAGGGTCTCAATATTAGGATGGTTGCCGATCTGCTACAGAAGGGAGAGATCCTAACCTTTCAGGCACTAAAGGACAAATTCCTGATCCAGGGCCTACACCTGTTTAAGTACCTACAAATCAGACACTTCCTACTATCATTGTCCCAAACTTCCAAATTCCCCCCGCTGACTAGGTTTGAGTCCCTATGCATTACAAACACCTACCAGAGAGGTCTGATTTCTGAGATATATAGGGGAATGGAGCCGGCATGTAACCCACCGAACCACCGTTACATGCAAAAATGGTCAGAGGAACTCGGTCTTCCAATAGACCTGGAAGACTGGAAAGATGTCTGGGAGCAAGCTGCTAAAACATCAATTTGCACAACAATAAAAGAAAACATCTATAAAATTATATTTCAGTGGTACCTGACCCCGGCTAGGCTGAGCCAGGTCTACCCCGGCACACTGGACCTGTGCTGGAGGGGATATGGTCAAAAGGGGGACATGGCCCACATTTGGTGGTCATGTCCAGAGATTCAGAGGTACTGGACCATGATCCAGACGCTTATCTGCGAGACCACGGGACTCTCCCTTCCCCTGGATCCTCTGACCTTGGTGCTGAGCAAACCCATTGATGACCTTCCTCCGCCAATATCAAGGCTGATTACGGCCATGCTGATAGCGGCCAGATGTTCTATCGCGGCAGCCTGGAAACAGATTAAGGCCCCGTCGAGAACTACAGTAGTTAGAAGGATCAATGAGGTTATGACTATGGAGAAGCTTACGGCTATGCTCCAAAAGAAAATGCCTCAGTTTTGGAACACATGGGACCCTTGGCTAGAGAGATAAAATCCAAAATCTGAACCCCTTGGACCTCTAGTATCCCTAGACTGCTGGAGACGGTAACAAGGAAGCCTCTGGGCGAACCCCCAGCCCATCCAATTCCCTCCCCCCACTTGTTTGTCTCCTTCCTACTCCCCCACCCCTTTTTCCCCCCCTCCTCTTTCCTCCTATGGAAAACGGAAAAATGTTATTGGTCACTACCTGATTGCATTGAGTCGAAATGTTGTGGGCTCATGACATTTCTGTATGTACACTTGTATATGAACGTGTCCAATAAAAAAATTGTTACAAAAAAAAAAACAATGCATTATTCATGAACAACATATCACCTTAAGATAGTGTGGCTTCTCATTTTAATAAATATTTCTTTCCTGTTGGAGGAATTTTTTAATGCACACGATTTTTTTTTAAAGAACAAAAGGTTTAGACATGTGCTGGAGACATTTCAGTCTCTGGCATCCCGATACCCTCGCCAAACGGATTTGAAACAAACATGTTAACTGCATCCTCAGAGATGTGTGTCCAGTTTCAGGAGCACTTTCACTTTCCGAGCTTTAGAAAACGGAGGGAAAAACCTCCTACAAACAATATTTAAGCCTATCCAAGTATTTTAGACATATCTGTAATGGTTGATTCTTTCACGGGGTGCGCAAACTGGGGGGCGTAAAATTTTCTGGAGGGGAGGAGCGCAACGCTTACAGAGGCCCCGCACTCTTCCCCAAAGCACTTAAATGAAATGCGAGGCCTCCGTAACTCGCTTACCCAGTCTCCAGCGGCTTCGGGAGACGTGTCGCCATGGCAACGCGGCATCACATGACGTTGTGACGTCAGAAAACAACGGCGAACAGGTAAGGGTGTGCGCGAGCGCAGGCTCAAAAGTTTACACACCCCTGATGCAACACATCGTACTTCAGAATTAGATCTCAATAATAATACAAAAATACATGCACACACACATAAGTATGCATAGGCTGAGGCACTCCAGGAACATGATTATAGTACTGGCATCATACCGTGTGAATATTGCTGATATGGGAAATAGAAGTCTCTCTGTCTAGTCTCTCTAAGGAACCGGGTAACGTTGACTTAGGCACGTTCTATAGTGGTGCCGGGTGCATGCTACGCCGTGCGCGCGCGGAATTTTAGTTGGCTTTAATAAATATTTTATTTTTTACCAATGGTTTTTTTTTTTAATAAATAATAAATTACACATACATACACACACACACACACACACACACACACTGTACCTTCACAGCTCTCACAGTATACAGTACATACAAAAAGCATGCGGCATGTGCACGCGCGTTTGCATAGGCACGCAGTATAGAACGGGCCTAACCCTTTCTCAGGCATCCTCAGCTTGGCAAAGGATTGGTTAGAAGCCAAATGTTGCCCAGGTTTCTATCTTCTTTTTTTTTGTACTTTGCCGTGGGTCAAAAATATTGTGCTTTCCTGCTATCGGAGTGCTGTGCACATATTTTTCTTCATCCATTTTAGGACGTCAGCTGGCCAAGGTTCATTCTATGTGCACCTGCATAAAGCTAAGGTACATTTAGATCTACCCAAAATGCTCCAAAGTGTGTGTGGTAAATGGAGTGCTTATTTTGCATTTCACATCTATTATATCACTAGTATTTCTGCAAAGAATCTATAGAATGCTAAAATAAAGTACTGTATATTGGACACAAATAAATAAAAGAAAAAGAAAGAAAATCAAACTAGTGTTAAATTACAATTCATTCAAATTGTTTTGCTTCTGTTCTCGATAAACATTTTTTGCTTTCACGTTCTTAATACATATAAAAAGCATTTACTCTTTGGCTTCTCAGCCATGACTTCCAGTGAGGGAAGGCAGCACCTATTATAACAGGGGCTAAAAGTCGACATGTTTACAAGCAAATACTAGTGCGCTATGAAAAGAAAAAGGGAAGAACAATAGCAGAACACAGGACATGGGATGTGAAGTTGAAAGTGGAGTTGGGGGGGGGAATACATTCAAGTCTGAAAATGAATGCTACAGTGTAGGTTTAAAAGTGCTTCATTTTTTTTAAAACTTTTAATCTAACCTGGAGTAGAACCGTAATATTGCCAGGAAGAGACATGCAAAGGTTTTCTGGAACGCTACACAAACTAATGATGAAATCAGCTTTTTTTAATACAGTATCTACCACAAATTTCACACATACGAACGTCCAATAATTTCCAACGTCACTCATTTCTGACACCTCTCTGTTTCTAGCAGGACGAAAAAAGGTTAATTAATCCAGTTTCTATGCGGTTCAAAAAGAACTGTCATTTGGGCTGCAGTTTGCATATGTGAAATGATCACAAAACTATGAATGAAATTGAGCTGCCACGTGATTTAGTTCTAAATACGTAATATCGCAAGTTATTTCCTCCAATTGACGAGCCGTAGAACAGAGGGAGCAAACCGCTCCATTCGTGCTGTGCCATCTCACGGATAATGGCCATGTCAACCCATACTTTAGATGGAATCTAATGAAAGATAATTTCAGTAAACACTGTGCAGTGCTGGCCCTGGTGCAGACCGCGATTTCTACAACAACTGAACAATAAGTAGCCAGGCAACGAAATCCTTTTCTGCTCTAGAACATCCACACATCATCTCTGCACTACTAATCCTGATGGATAGGTGTTCAAGTTATTGATTTGTGAGCAGGAAGAGCACCAAGCTCAGACAGAAAACAGTACAGGCATTCAAGATTTACTGCTGTTAATCAAGTGTAGTTGGTACAGACAAATGGATAATAACAATGTACTGTATAGCACGTGTGTGTGTACACATACACAAACACACGTATACATGTGTGTGATAATATACAGTATAAATATGTTTACATATGTGTACACATTTATAACACACCACTCCACGTACACACACCTCAGGGATAAACCATCATACCGTACATGGAGTGTTAACACTGTTGCAGATCTATGGTGTTTATACAATATGGTCTGTTAGGGGCTAATGCAACCAAATGGGCATTCATTTCCATTCAAGTGAAAGGCACTGAACGCCGGTTCAGCAGTGTTAACCCGCAACAACAGAACTTAATATTCTTCCTTTTTTATCCTATTCGTATTGTCCCTAGAAAAGACCTTAAAGAACACTAGCCCCACTCCAAACCTGAGACAATGCACTTGTCACCATCCCCTCTTCAGAGTAAGCCGTAATTATGCTGTCACCTCTCGCCCCTAACCCAACATATTTGTTGTATGCTGTGGTGTTTTCTGCCAATTTATTTCAGTTTTCAGATTTAATTTAAGTGTGTCTTAAAGCTGCAGTTCAGGCTCCCGTTTTTTTGTTTTTTTTTAACTTCAATCGTTTCATGTGGGCAATCTCTACTTACCTAAAAAACTGCATAGCTGTCGGCCAATTTGTTCTCCGTCTATTGATCGGCAAAGTTTGGCGACATCTTTAAATATGGGGAATGTAAATCATTGCTATAGGAACAAGCATGCTTGTTAAAATAGAAAACAAGAAAATTGGTCTTTCAAAGTTGTTGTTTTTTAAAACAGAAAATGCTAAAAGTATTTTTTCTTACTACAGAACTGATTTATTAAAAAAAAAAAACACACATGCAGGATATTGCCTGAACTGCAGCTTTAAATGAAGACTCAAATGTGACAGTAAACACAAACATTCAGGAGCGAATACAGATTTCTCAGTTTCCCCAAGGTAGTGCCAGACTGTAAAACCTCTAAAGTCAATGGGAGCTTCCAAATAGTGCCCCGATTAGAACTATCGCAGTGTAATGAATAACCCACTGAACATCTCAGGTCATACAACAATATCATGCTTTGGAGACCTCCATAGGCCGTTCGAACATGGGCGACGAGTAAATGCACCCTTCAATATTTCCAAAGCCTTATACAGTGGATGTTTTTTCTCTCCATTTTTAAAAAATATGCTTGTGTATCCAGCAGGAAACACACGTGCACAGTGGGACCTGCAACACATTGAAGTGAAAGGGTTAAGTTTACTGCAACTCCAATACACATTACGTGATGTGATGAGATGAGATTCTCACTGGCAAATATCAGCACAGATTCTCAATATACATACTGTAGAGACTCTCTGCAAATACCCTAGGGCTAGGCCACCCTGTAGAGTTTGCATCAATTGACAAGGACTATCAAAGTTGGTCCAGTTAAAGCAAAATGCTAATTAGTTGCTGTAGTTACTGGTGGTATCCCAATTGAATCTCTTTACTATCAGAGGTGCCTGTAAAACAATGCGGTTCTGGTGGTGAAGTAGTTAACTGGTCTTAATACTTCAAGAATATTTTTATTTTTTTTTAAATTAAAAAAAAAAAAAAAAAAAAAGAAGAGTCTTGACACTAGCATACCCCAAAATAAATACATACAATCAGTGCTAGACAGTCTTTGCAGCTACGAGCAGAACAGACCCTGGGGAAATAAACAACCTTTTCTCTTGCAGGAATTCCAGAGCTTCCTAAATGTAAATACAGACATTCTGACTGCCTTCTTCCTCCTAACGTGTCCTCTGAGCCCAACCTCACCACAGCTCTGTAACCTGCAGCACTTTAATGAGTCCTCTGATGTGAGCAGACACGCATCTTTTTTCTTTCTATGAACCATTTTCTCCCCAGCCTTAGCAACAGAAGGTCAAAACGTCTTCATACTACAGCAAAACAATGGATCCCAAAACACTTACAGTATTGTGGATTGTGATTGTTTTGTGCGTCCTTGTTGCCGTTATTGCAATGCAATTCTTCATAAATCCTCAAACAAACTTATTTGGGTCACTTTTATAAACATTTTACAAAAAAGTTGTTCAATTTTAAGTTCAGATACAGCTTTTCTCTCTGAAGATCCAGCATTTCTGTATTATTTCATGTACCTCACAAATCATTTTGAGAAAGGCCAATGTATGAGTCTAAACATTGACCTAATAAATTCAACTTTTGTGCAGTGAGGAGTGCCTATCCTCTTTGTTAT
This sequence comes from Ascaphus truei, assembly GCF_040206685.1. Lineage (NCBI taxonomy): Eukaryota > Metazoa > Chordata > Amphibia > Anura > Ascaphidae > Ascaphus > Ascaphus truei. The sequence continues at coordinate 371,057,587 of NC_134483.1, forward strand.
GTACACATACACACACACACACACACAAACACACACCTATATACAAATAATAGTGAGAAGGGGGAAGGGGGAAGGGAAAGTGGAAGGGCGTTAAAAGATAATAGAGACAGTGAATATACAATGTATCCAGTGATCTAATTAAGGGATAATAAACATAACTTAAAAAAAAGTGATACCAAGTGTGACTTCACAAATCCAAAGTGATAATTAGCGCATATGAAGAGCTAACAAAAGGTCACTCAATCAGTATATATCTAATCAAGTGAAATCTCTATTCCAGCAAACTGCTCTATAGTATAACGTCCTCAGCTGTCTTTATGTCCATAAGAATATGAATCAGCAGTATTATGCTGATAAGTTGAGGATAAAGACAGGAACTCCCTATTCTGGGGATCCATATCCTGCAGCTGCTCCTCCTGGTAAGATGCTTTCAATCTCACCCTATCAAAATATTTGAAGAAGTGGTGAGAAGATAAAAAAGTGCAAGAGAAACGCCAATAGTATAATTCAGTGTTGAAAAATAGATTGTTCAGCTTCCATAATAAATATCACACATATATTTGCTAAAAAATAAATAAAAATCAGCCTGTAGACAAACAAGTCCCTCCATTCTATGGCTCCGTTACACAATGTCGCTCCGGTGTCCGGGCCTGCTAGTAGAAATCTCAGACGACCTCAGAAAAGTAGTTATTGATGCTCATCAGTCTAGAAAGGGTTACAAAACAATTTCTAAGGATTTGGGGCTCCACCAATCCACGGTCAGATAGATAGTCTACAAATGGAGAAAGTTCAAGATCACGGTCACTCTACCTAGGAGCGATCGTCCTACCAAAATCTGTCCAAGAACAAACCGGAAATTCATCCAGGAAATTACAAAGTACCCCAGAGTAACATCCAAGGATGTGCAGGGCACTCTCGCCTTGGCTAATGTAAGTGTTCATGACTCCACTATCAGAAAAAGATTGAACAAGAATGGTGCTCATGCAAGGATAGCCAGGAGGAAACCACTGGTTTCTAAAAAGAACATTACAACTTGTCTGAAGTTTGTCAAAGAGCACATAGATATTTCACAAGTCTTCTGGAACAATGATCTGTGACAGACGAGTCAAATGTAGAACTTTTTGGTATCAATGAGAAATGTTCTTTTTGGCGAAAACCAAACACTGCGTTCAAACAGAAGAACCTCATCCCAACCGCCAAGCATGGTGGTGGGAGTGTGATGGTTTGGGGCTGCTTTACTGCCTCAAGACCTGGACGGCTTGCCAACCTGGACGGCTTGTCATCCTTGACACAACCCTGAATTCTGTATTATATCAGAAGATTATAGAGGAGAATATCAAGCCATCCATCCATCTGTGAGCTGAAGCGAAAGTGGGTCACGCAGCAAGACAATGATTCTAAACATACATGCAGATCTACAAAAGAATGGCTGCAGAAGATAAAATTCCGTGTTTTAGAATGATCTAGGCAAAGTCTGGACCTAAACCCCATCAAAATGTTGTGGCAGGTCCTGAAGTGAGCTGTTCATGCAAGGAAGCCCTCAAATGTCACTGAGTTGAAGCAGTTCTGTAAGGAGGAATAGGCCAAGATTCCTCAAAACCGATGTGAGAGACTGACCAGCAGTTACAGGAAATGCTTAGTTGAAGTCATTGCTGCTCAAGGGAGTACCTCCAGGTACTGAATCAAAAGGTTCACATACATGAATGTTGAATCATTTGTGCATAAAGAAACGCTGTAATTTGTTTGCTCAGGTTATCTTGATCTACATTCAATGTGTTGGAAAAAAATACCATAATATATGAATCGCCGCTTAAACATTTTGTAAAGTTTCTATTCATCAAATCATTTGTTTTTTTTGTGAAAATGTAAGGGTTTAGATGAAGATCTAATAACATTTTTGGTATGAAATATGTTAAAATCTGACACGGTTCACTACATTTTTCATGCAACTGTATGTAAGCCGAACGATCTATTTTTTTCTAACAGCGCTTTTTTCACTTGCGCTTTTTTGTTTTCTCTCCCCTTTTCGAATAATATCTGTCTTGCTTATTTTAGTCTGTTTATTATTTACAAACGTTTTTAATACATTATAGTGTGCCTTGTAATGACTTTCTGTTCCCCATAACAATGTAAAACTTTCAGCAATAGGCGCATAACTTCAGTACATAAAGAGAAAAGCATAAAAGCTAACGACGGTCATATAAATGTAACTGAAATGTGAAGTAGATCACGGATTTAAAAGGAAATATTCACATTTTCAGTACCACTTACATTTTACACTAAGCAATGCATTGTAAGATGCAACACATGCGTGAAGTTTAATAGTACAATTTGTCTTAATTGGAAGTTTGTTATAACTTGTAACAAATCCTGAAGAAGGGATTGTCACGTTAGACCAGGTCCTTTAACACATTTATATTTCAGGGATCATTCAATAGGCAAAACAAGGTAGTGAAATAAAATGGGGTTTATTTGGATAAAACCTTGAAAATACAGAAATATACACACTTACTGGGGTTTGGGGGTTGAGATCTAGCATTTCCTAGGTGCAGAGCACCCCGCATGCAAGGGCTTACCTTGATCGGAACCTTGTTTCGGACGTCCTGGACCGAGATTCAGCAGAAACTCCTGACCGGGACCTAGTCCCGATAGTCCTGGAACTGTTTTCGTCAGGAACTCCTGACCGTGACCGCTACGTTCTCATATGAGAACTTGGTCCTCGCGTCTGACTTAGTCTCTGCAGGGCAGACTTTCCTAGCTTCAAAACGAAGCCGGTTGCTCTGCTATTTGGGACAGAGCAACTTTGAAAAGCCCGCCTTGGCTTCATCGATTCAAGCCACAAAATAGTCTGGTTCTCCGACTGGGGCTTCTCCTTACATACCCGCCACTGAGCTATGTTCAGTATGGAGGAAGGAGGAGCGATCAGAGTGTGGGAATTCCTCCCCGCCAGCCAATAGAAACAGGGGCTCGTCTCTGGGTTGACATCAGAGGAGGCGGCGTGCCAAGCCGGCTCGAAATGCTGGGTGAGCGGGAAATATGATTTAGCCAATGGGAGAAGCGCCTACGAGCTGTATCTCCCCCAGCTAACTCATTGCCACCCGCTGGGCAGGTACAAAAGGCACAGGGTTTGTTCTCCGGACTTGGAAATTCACCCTTCCTCGCCCACTAAACTGTTTTCTCACCTCTGGACATCCTTTCCTCTTTGAACTACGAACTCTAGAGAGACATGCCGGCGTCTATGCTGATGCTCTGGCTGACCGTATAGAGCCTTATACTGTAGTAAACGTCTAAAACATTATAAAGAATACTTTAATAAAGTTTACGCATTGGGGAACCTTATATTTATAAGGGAACTGGATTTGGGATCCAGGAGTCTGGGGGGGACAGTTGCCCCGGTGTAATTCCCCCTGCGTACCGGCAAATCATGCCTAATCGCCAGGGAGAATTAAAGGACTACCAATAACTTCGGCCCCCGACTTCCTGCAAACAAAATAATTGCATTTCTACCCAAATATCCCCCCTAAAACTGACACACAAGAAACCTCACAGTTCTAGGGCCAAGGGAACATGAAAACAGAAAAAAGCAGGGGTCACTTTATTTTCCACATGTATTATCCCTGGTCCCTGTCTTATGGTGTTTATGTAAATACAAGGGACCCCACGGTTTCAGGGGTAACCAGAGGGCTTAACCGTTATTATGTAGCCTGGTTACCCGTCACAGGGATGCAACTAAATCCTTTTCCTAAAACATCGGTGAGCCATAAAAGTTATACTTTTATTATAAAAGACATTGCTTGTTCTGACAAACACTGTGTCAACACCAAATAAAACTCCAAACTACAATGTGCCCTTGGGTATATGGCTTATCACAGTTTTCCTTTTCCCAGCACCTAATCATAAGAGAATGTCCGGTACCTTAGCTGTTTCAGGAACTCAATGTCAGAGCTGCTAGTGATGAGTTTGATGAACTCCTCATAAGAAGGAGCGTATGTGTAGGTCTTCTTGTGACGCTCATTCACCTGTTCTCTGTACTCCAGCTGACTGAGCAACATCTGATTAATATAATCCGGATCACTCAGCAGCTCCACCAAGGGCTTCAGCACTGAGGAAACAAAACAAGGGCACACGAAAATGAAGCTCACTGGAGAGATGGACGAATATTCAATGTCCTGCAATACCACAAGAGTTTTGTTCAGTTCTCCGATAGTGAAGGAATTAATGGAAATGTCGATGTATAACATTGCAATGCAGTATAGATCTGCACACACAGATTGACTAGATGTATTGAAGAAAGGCATTATATGGATGCATTACATTTTTACAATTTCTGACAAATTTGCTCGTGGTACTTCAAAGGAAAAATGCTGTGCAGAAAAGATTTTTTTTTTTGTGTGGTCCACATTTAACATGGCTTCCTGCATCCTTCTCTGCGCCATTAAACACACATGTAGAATGTCTGGGCAATTGTGAAAATGATCTGTCAAGAAACATGAAAGAAGAGAGAGGCAGAACTGAGCCCAGCCTCTGAGATACCTATGGAAATCAATCATGGGGAGCAGCATTTGTGAGCACTAAATCCACGCTTTTCTCTCAGTTTAACAATGGAATATTACGCCACAAAAAGACAATTGAGATAAAATCTTAACCTCTACCTAATGTAAAATTGTATTTTTCAGAGAGAAACAAATCTCCACCATTACACTTGACTAAAATCCACAATATTAAGAGAAACGTCCTGTGTGACCAATTAGATTAAAAAAAATAAAAATAATGATTGACCCGCAATTAATCTCTCCCTAAATTTAAATCTTATTCAATATCCAGCCTTTTACTGACAGTGGCATTATTGAAGCTGAAATGTCTCTAACACATGGATTGTTTGTACTAAATTGGTGGCTTGAAGAAGGGTTTTGTATAATAAAAAAAAAATGAATACAAAAAAGTGAGCAATATTTAAGACTGTCAGTGAAGGGCATAATTGTGAGAGAATGTAAGAGCTCCTCTGTTACCTCGATAGACGAGGAGCAGTGTAAAAAAGAACTGGACTTAGGTCCCATGGAAAAACATAGGTCTAGTATTAAAAAGCAAAAACAGTTAGCAAAGCTTCATAAAATATGGCAAACTTTTCTATGTCATTGTGATGATAATATCATGAGATATTAAATATTTTAATCAATCTGGTACTTCAGGGGTTAAGGTGGTAACAGTTTGACTTAAAAAATACAAATAAATGTTTTATGGCCTGTTAAAACATTGACCAGGCAAAGTTTGTAGGACGGATAGAATCTGGTGATCAGGGCATCGGTTTTGCCAGAGTTGGGATTAAATTACGGCTCTTCTGACACTCAAGTAAACAGGACACTTTTAGAGGTACTTTCAAAGCATTCCTGAAAGGGTTCTAGAGTGCCAAGGGGTGTGACTAACACTGCCCGATAGATATTTGTAAATGTTGCAATTAAAACAAAACAAATGATGGGAACCCTTTCATGTTCAGGAGGTGGCAAGGGACAGATATCCGTTTGTCGCTCAAACATAGGGGGCAAGTCAGTCAAAATTAGTCTTGTTACATTCGTCCAACGTGCCTGAACCTATTGATATGACCCATGGTGTGTCTACGTATTATGGCCACAAAGTTATGAGGTCTTTTATATATGGAGTCAGACTTCTAAACATCAGAAGACAGTTTTTTTCCCCCAATTTGTAAATGTCACCTAAGTAGCTGATTTACGACAGGGGTGGGCTCATGTTGCTTCAATGGCATAAGAATGGTACCATATTATTCCCGGGACAAATTTTGCATGAGACAAACGAGGCCGACCGCACCTGAGCAAGCCGGCCGCGTCTGCGTGATCGGCACTTACCGGTCACGCCTGCGTGGGCGCTTTCTGGGGGTGCGCAAACTGGGGGCTGCAACGTTTTCTGGGGGGTGCGGTGCTTACAGAGGTCCCGCGTTCTTCCCCACAACATGTAAATGAAATGCAGGGGAAGCACGCGAGGCGTCTGTATGCTTCACTTACCTTGTCTTCGGCGGTTTCTGGCAACATGTCGCCATGGGTCACGACGCCGCTTTGACATCACATGACATCGTGACGTCAGATGACGCCAGACAAAAGGCCACAAATGTATCCAGTAACCATGTTCTAAAGTAATAACTACTGTAGTCCATGACTGCTGTTGGACCTGGTTATATTTGCTTTACATATTTACGGATCGTGATGCTGGGTGGGGGACTAAAATGTTCTAATACCTAAATATGAAATATTGAACTGTACCACTTCTGAAATTATACATATAAAACGTACTGGACACCCAACAAGCTCCTATTGAACCCCCAAAATAACCACAACATATATATAAGCATATGAGTGTCACAGAGGAGTGTATACATATACAAAGGAGCATTTCCTTTACAAAAAAATAATAATAATATATATATATATACACATACAACAAAAGACAGGGGTGCCCAATGCTACATTCAATTGACAAAACATAAAGTAATAAGTATAAAGTTTGAATATATATATATAGCATACGTTACCATGAAGCGGCAAAGAGGCGACAGCACTCAGACAGTAACAAAGCAGAATTATGTATTGAACATATAGCACATATCTCCATGTGCCCCCTCAGGGGGATCGAAACATTGGAGATATGTGCTATACATTCAATACATAATTCTGATTTGTTACTGTCTGAGTGCTGTCGCCTCTTTGCTGCTTCATGGTAACGTATGCTTTTTATTATTTCTATGGGACATGCACCAGCCCACTATTGATTTACTACAGGAGTGCCAGTGACCTATCAAAATATATATATATATATATAAAAGAAAGAAGCGCCAGTTCCGTACAATGAATAATATGAACTGGAATTTATTAATAACCAGAATAGTCTCAAGGACAATGCAAAACTGGTGTGTTTAAAAAGCAATAATGACAAAAAATAAAATGAAATGGTTAGCAGCAATATGCAAGTGACACATATGAGGAACGTGTCAGCGAGGAGGCAATTGATGGTAAGGAGGAGGTAACCACTGGAGCATATAAGAGTAATTGTAGTCTGTGTATTAGCTTACAGCTAGAGAACAATAGTCACCAATTAGGGAATGACCCTTCTCAGAAGTAAATAGGTGTATTGTAGACAGACCTGATGGTGCACGGAGTAAATCCTCTCAACGTGCAGTCTGATTCCGCTGTAAAACACACACACACACACACACACACACACACACACACACACACACACACACACACACACACCACTAGGTGGGAAGCAGGGAATCTCCGGAGCTGGACTGCATTACTTTCAGCACTGGGGACCCCATGTTTCCTGAGATACTTACCTCCGTAGGTGCTGCCGGCATGTCATGCATGTTTAAAGGTCCTGCGTCTGGCAGGCCAATAGGAAGCTGTGACGTCTGGCTGTGTAATGCGGGACCTTTACATCAGCACATTGCTCGCCCAGCCGGGGCCTTTCACGGCATGGCCTACGGAGGAAAGAATCTCAGGAAGCAGGGGGCTCCCGGACTTGAAATTAACACAGTTCAGTCCAGAAGACTGTGCATCCGTTGAGCCACCTGTGCTGAAGCAGGGGTGTCCTTAAAACCTGACCTGTTGGTGGCCCTTGAGGACTGGAGTTGGCCACCCCTGATCTGGAATCTGGATCTAGGAGTTGTCTCCCTCTCGGAAACGCACCTTTAGTTGCGAGTATTTCTGAGAGAACGATGCGCAAGCTGCGAGACTGCGCGTCCCGCGTGGGCAGCAGGCAGAGCACCAACACCTGAGCACAGGTCTGCAGGTATCTGACCTCCTCCTCTGTGGTTTTTAAGCAGGGGTGAAGGGCAAAGGGTCTCGGCTGTTCATCCTGTCTGAAAGAAAATAAATAGAACAAAGAGAAGACGGAAACTGAAGTTAAAGCGAAAAAACAAATGCATTACAATGGATCAGATGTCCTATAGGGGACAAAAGAGGTCTTGTCCATATATTCAGGGCCGGGTGTGCGTTTTGCGACGTTCGGTGCAGTGTGGTTACCTTTTCCGAAGCAGAATCTCCTCCTCCTACGTGGCGTTGTCATGGCGACGCGGCGTCACGCCAATGCAGGAGGAGATGCCGGCTCAGGAGAGAAGGTAAGAGGCACTTACACAGGCCCTGAGCTCACCTCCGGCAATCAGTTTAAATGTTGTGGGGAAGAGCCCGGGGCAAGGTGCAGTGGCACTTACAGTGTACTCGGTGCTTTACAAAATATACAATACAGTACAGGGAATTATAATACAATAAGTGCAACAAACAAAGTCAGACAATAGGAAAGGAAATCCCTGCCCCGGCTTACAATCGGAGCGATATGATGGGAGACTTACACAGACAGCAGGTGAGGGGAAAAGTGCAGTAAATAGCAGTGCTTGGCCACAATATTTGGTAGGAGTGAGTGACTGTGGGTGTGGGACAGTAACCACGAATTCAGGCTATGAAAATGTTTCATTCAGAAGCGGTGATTAGGTATGAGTTAAAGGTGAGGAGAGAAGCTGCTTGGCATGAACAGAGCGTTGGGGAGTTCCACAGGTAATGTGCACTGAGGGGGAAAGGTTAAAGGCAAGAGAGTCAAAGGTGAAAGGGGGCAAAAGGAAACGGTTATGGGTAGCGCGCAGGAGACGGGCAGGGGCCATAACGAGAGATTAAAGCTGATGTGTAGGGAGGGGCTGATGAGGGTAGAACCTTAAAAGGTAAGAATAACGTTGTAGGTGGTGGGGCCCTTGACGGGAAGCCAGGAGAGGGATTTAGGGAAGAGATGACTTGGAACTGTTCTGGAAAAAAAGTGCAATCATTTTTGCTGTAGAGTTTTGGATAGATTGCAAAGGAGAAAGTTGTGAGACAGGGAGAACTGTTGGCAGTATTTTACAATAATCCAGACGGGAGGGGATAAGGGCGGACCGTGGCAATATTGTGGATAAATATACAGGTTTTATCCAGAGCATAAATGTGAATGTAGAAGGAAAGGAAGGAGTCAAATGTCCCACCTAAAGCATCATGCTTTGGTGACAATATACATGGTGGGTCCATTGTCTGTAATGGAAAAAGGGAATATTGGACTAGATTTAGGAGAAAATAGGAGCAACATTTTAGGCATTATTTTTGGGTTATATCCACGAGGATATAGAAGTCAGAGACTTAAGACTAGATTGCAGGTGTGAGGTACGCGGGGATAGACATATCTGTGTATCATCTGCGTAGAGTTAATACTTAAAAGCCAAAGGAGTTGATTAGGTCATGAAGTGCGCAGGAGTACAGAGAAAATGAGAGGCCCGAGGACTGACACCTGGAGTCCACCAACAGACAGATCAACACGGAACGTAGACTTGTGAGCAAGACACGGAAAAGGAGCAGTGGCAGATGTCTGGGAATCTGGAAAGAGTCTACATTTTATTTTTACAGATAACAAGTGTAGAATCTGAAGTAGAAGAAGACCGTGGTCAACAGTGTGACAAGTGTGTACTTCAAGTGTGGCTTCTTACTGCGTGATGCACCACAAAAAGGACATGCGTGAAGACAATGAAAATACTATACTATGCTTCTACATATACACACTATTTTACTTGAATATCCTTTGCAATGCATTGCGGGCCTCTCTCTAAGCAGCCTACAGATTTATTGACTATTGTGACACTGAACATGCTTTGCTATTTCTTGGAACATATCGACCGCCTAATAAATCAGAGCAAAAAATAAACAAACATCTCAGAATATCTTCAGAACTGTTCCTTAGTCAGTTTTGCGTCAATCAGAATTCTTCATTCAGCGTAGCACACGCCCCATCCCATGTCACCCCCATCCCCCCCTCCCCATGTCACCCCCATCCCTCCCTTCCCATGTCACCCCCATCCCCTCTCCCCATGTCACCCCATCCCCCCTCCCCATGTTATCCCCATCCCCCCTCCCCATGTGTCACCCCCATCCCCCCTCCCCATGTTTCACCCCCATCCCCCCTCCCCATGTGTCACCCCCATCCCCCCTCCCCATGTGTCACCCCCATCCCCCCTCCCCATGTGTCACCCCCACCCCCCCTCCCCATGTGTCACCCCCACCCCCCCTCCCCATGTGTCACCCCCACCCCCCCTCCCCATGTGTCACCCCCTCTTTACCCCCCCCCCCATTCCCACTTGTATTTGGTGTCATGTTATACACTGTCAGTGTATGATGCCGTCAGGTTATGTCCTGTATCAGTGTAAAGTGCCTCTTGCTACACACTGTCAGTCAAACGATACTACACACTGACGCAAACTCATGGCACTATATACGGACACGGTCAGGCTATGCTCTGCGCCAATGTATACAGGTATTAAGCAGAAATGTTTCCTTATTGTGGCCCCTTGACAATGAGACAACGGTTGAGACATTGCAGCTCCCAGTCAGGTTGGATATACCCCCGTCATACAGTACATACTATTCATGCACGCACAAACTGTTTCCACCTGCATCTTAATCTCAAACACACATACAAATCTGCATGTTTTATTATCATCAACTACTATTACCCCTTCCTCTGCAAAGGAAGACATTTTTATTTTCCAAAGGCAACCAAGTGAAATGATTTCTTTAAAGGAGCCGTTCAGAACAGCACCATGATGTGCACTGCAGCTGCAATACACCTAAAGCACAAACCTGTGTAAAACATTGTCTACCTGTGTTAATAGCTTCTCAAATGTACTGCAGGCCTTTGCAGCCTTGCTACAAACGCCCAATATCATAAAACATACACATACAGCTTTTGCTAGGCACATAATAAAGACCAGTTGCATGTCTTGTTCCTTTCTTGCCAGTATGTGAGAACAGAGACGAGACCCCGTGTCTGACTTTTGCACTCATTGGATGAAGCGTAAAACCTTGAGCCAATTAGCAGCTGCCAACCGATGACACACTTCCTGTAATTTAAACTATATATATAGCCTGAATGCGACAATACGCATGTCATTTCTCACCTACTATGAAATGTTATTCAGAATGGTCTGTGGTGCTTGAGATGTGCACAATGAAGGATGTCATTTTACATCCTCTAGCTGGGTGGGAGCAGCCATCTCAACGTCTCGGCTTTTCCTCAGAATGTGTGCAGATTTTTATTTTTGTCTGTCACGATTTACAGATTTTCACATCACAATGACAGACTGAATAAACATTGCATAAACAAACAGTGAATAAACATATAGAACTGGGAAAAAAACCTCACATCGCTAAACTGCTGATTTCCCCCCACAAAACAAACCTGTGGATTTCTTTTTTTGCAGCTCAAGAAAAATCCCTCCGTGTGGTAATGTTCTGTACAGAATTCCGAGGCTTTTATTTACCAGATTAAGAATAATCCCCCCGTTTACCTCTTAATATTAATATGATGCAGGTTTTCTTTTGATCTCAGAGAATGACCAAAATCCACCATTCAAACTTCTACCAAAGTCAATAAAAACGTCTTCCGACATTTTTACGGAGAGTCCGCACTTTGCTAGAATTCTGCAGGCAGAATATTTTTCCACATAGCTTTACAAGTATACCAATTGCACTACATAGCAAATAAACTCCATTCTACTGCAAAAAAATAAAGAGTGGCGTACATGCATAGTACCCATACTTTTCATTTACAAGACAAAAGAAAAACATTTGCATGAAAATGTCGGGAAAGCGTAAAAAATATATAAAATGAACCCTTTTAAGATGAGGTCCTTAAAGCTTATACCCGTCACTGAGCAGAATCAACCACTTATAAATGGCACTTCCACCAATGAACTAAGAAAAGCCAACCTGAAGAAGGTTAACCCTGATTGAGTTTGATAATCAAAGATCAATAGCAAAGTGAAAGCAGCAATTTCTCTAAATCCGAGATGGCTTTCAGTAAATTAAATCAATAACAAGTCCAGTTAAGACTTGATTAGAGACAAGCTCTTACTTCAACATACAGCTCTACTCTCCTGGTTCCAATGTTTCATCATCAGATGACGGCAATCAAGCTTTTGGAACGTTTTGGACTGTGCTGTGAAGAGCACCATTTTAACTGTCCAGACCCTCTGCATTTCCAACGCTTATAACTCTACAGCAGTGGAAAGGGCAAGAAGGGAACTCTGAAAAACACCCCCAAAACAACTTATTTTAAATCAAAATAAAAACAACAACTGGAAGCAATCTGCTCCCCCCCCCCCCCCCATCCCTCCAGTCAGCAGTCAATGCACACAGCCACACAGCCACACACACAATAAACTTAGAAATCGCCCGATCCACCCGCTTGCAAAATTAGGCTAAGTCCATGCTGCTAAACATTGCCTTAAGGCATTTATCACGCCGATAGAGCGCGCGGGCAAAACAGCAGGAGGGGGGTGGGGGGGAGGGGGCGCGCGGGCAGGTCACGTGAGCGGTTCGCCCAATTAGGGCAAACCAGCTTTGTGACGTAACTGTTACGCCCCTAGACACGCCCCCCGGCGGCATGGACGCGCACGCCTCCGCGCGGGCGAAGGCAGTATGGACCTGCCCTTATGCAGGACTGCCTGCGCTCATGCTTGGAGAGTTGGTGACGTCGCCGCTCTCAAGCATGAGCGCGCTCAGCGGTAGCGTGGCCGCAGCCTAACTCTGGTTAATAGTCAAGTGAAAGAAGCAATTTCTCCAAGTCTGAGATAGTTTTTGGAAAATCAAATCAATAATGGCCTTAACAATGGATTACAGAGAAAGACTTCTGCAGTTACATCGGTTAACAAAATGCACTCTACAACTTAAATCACCAATCCCCTCCGAAGTCGGTGTGAGTTTAACGATGTCGTCAGTATTTCCCTCCCTGAGCATATACCATGCTCTTCATCATTTTAAACATAAATAAATAAAATAGAGACATCTCATTAAATAAAAATAGAAAAATGTAAAAACGGTGCTCAGTGCGGATTGCTGCTGTGATATTTTAAAGGTACTCGGAGAGGCGTTAATTACAGTGTGCTTTCGCTGATCCATTACTATCGCATCCGGTTTGCTGTAAGATCCGTTGTTTGGAGAGACAGTTTCACTCTGGTAACCACAACAAAAATGTATTCAAACAACTGCTATAGTCCTAAGCCCTGGACTTTCTCCAAGTTCATGCATGACCCAAACATAGTATGGGGAGTGAAGGGGAAAGAGAAGGGGAGAGCACGCCGATTGTCAAATAGTAAGACGGACCACGCAAAACACGGAGTGGCATCATACAAGAGAAGTATTGCACGTGAAGCTCACGCATGTCATTGCAAATTTTCATATCGTTGCAGAGTTATTTCCATGCAGACAAGTCAGTATTAAAAAAAGTTCAGAGGCAGATACAGTAACGGCATTGGTGCAGCGACCTTTCCTGCCACGCTATGGTCTTGCATGCAGCGCTCTGTGCTATGGGCAGCGCCTTTCCTGCCACGCTTTGGGCGGTGCTACGAATTGCTTGCAGCGCTCTGTGCTATGGGCAGCGCCTTTCCTGCAGCGCTCTGTACTACGCCTGTCCTGCAGGGAGGCACTGATTGGTTCCCCATGCTAAAATGCCTTACCTGAGCCCAAACCTGGCTATGCCCCAGCTCCAATGCATTTGGTTACCATTAAACAGGTTAATTAAAGGCACCAAACACCTACATTTATCCTAGGTGGGACTGCTTCTTCGACAAACCGACACGAGGAGAAGAAGAAACTTGTGAGGCTTTCAAATGTGTCTCTATGAAGAACTCTCCTGTCGGTCCACTAGAACAGGGGGGCGCAAACATTTTTCCCTGCACCTCCCTGCCGGCGGTCCTCTCGCCCCCGTGCCCCCCCTCACATGACCGCGACGCCGCATTGCCATGGCGACGCGTCTGAAGCCGCCGGAGCTAAGGAAAGTTAGGTTAACAGAGGCCCTGCAGCTCACCCCGGCACTTAATTTAAGTGCCTTCGGGAAGTGCGCAGGGCCTCTAAACCCGCGTCCCTTCCCCCCGCAGTCTCGCGCCACCCAGTTTGCGCACCGCTGCACTAGAAAGTAATAAAATCGACAATGTATCTACTTAGGGACTGCACTCTACCCTCTGGTGCCCACATGCTCCTGACTGTGGTCAATCTAGCCCATACCTTGTGTCTCCCTGTAGTCTGCGATATCCGCTGATCCTTTCCAGTTCATGAATTGATGCTTTGCATCGAGGCAAACAAACAGGCAGGAGAGGACACAGACCCAAACGCCTTACACCAACCTCCCCATGTGAATCAGCAATAGAGCTACAATATAGTGAACTATCCCTTTATATATATAGATTTTTAATATATTTTTTTTATTAAATCCACAAAACTACAGTGGGTCAGAGTTCCACTTTGTATAATTAATGTATTAACTCCTATTGATGTTCAGTATTTAGCAACGTTTAACACGCACACTTACTCCAAATTTTGACATTTACTAAACCTATAATTTAGGCGTTTGAATCAGGCAGAGACAGCTCAAGGCAAAGCTCCGTGCTCACTTAGTTCATATTACTACATTTATTTAGTCTAATCTACAAGGTCACCGAGTTCAGAAAATTGTTCCCTGTCCGTTTCTGTCACACGGTTTCAATGAGCAAGTAGTAAAGAGAGAGAACATACAAATAGGTGCCGTGGTTTCCAAACATCTTACTGTACATCGGGCCTCCCATTCTACTGTACAGCAAAGAGCAGGATGAACAAAGGCTTAAGATCTAAAAAAAAATTGCATTTAAAAGACTAAGAATATTTTACTTAGAATATTTTATGTGGGTTATTGATGAAGGTAAACTGCCTTCCTTCTCTTGGTCATTATCCTTCTTTTTGATGTAACCAGGTCTCCTCTGGTCCCCCAGTTCCGCTGCGTTCGCCCCCCCCTCTTACCTCCAGTGCAGGGAGGTGGGTGCTGGCGAGCAGGTCGCTGGAGACCCGCGGTGAGCGCAGCCGCAGGGTGCCGCCATGACAGAAGGCTTGCGCATGCGCAACTGAGTGCCCGGCAGCCATTAAAAGGATTGCGGCGGCCATTAAAGGAGCAGGTCCACAGGGGAACTACAAGTTCCCTAATGCCAAGGGACTACGGATCAGGTGACGCTACTCAGCCAATAGGGCGCCCAGAGTCTCCTGCAAGGAGATAGATACATTTGGTGCGCTGAGGGAAGCATGCCAGTTGGAAGCAGGACAGCGAGGGGATAGGTAAGGTCCAGGGAGAAGTGCTTCGTTGGACTAGGCCAGATTACCCCCTTCAGGTCCCAGCTTGGCCCGACCATCCATAGCTTGTGGTGCTATAGGGAAGACCCCTCAGATAGGAACGCTCCCCTTAGCCTGTTAGTGCTAGTACCTTTGTACCGGTGACAGACCCACGCGGTGTGCGTGGCCTGCATCTGGGAACAGACCAAGCCCTCATTTCAGAGACTATCTAAGGGTGGGACGCTCCAGCTGGAGGCCCCCCCTCGCGGAGGCGAAACTTTGGTGGAACAGACTAACCGATTATTTGGCCGTACTCAGTGACCCCCGTGGCTGGAGCTCCGGGCAGGTATTTTCCACAAGTGCACCAACACATCGTGGGGCAGCGATATCTCACACTTGGGGGGGGGGGGGGGGGGGGTTGCGTGGGATAGGCCTTTGTGGCCTGGTCACTGGTGCCCTTGCACCCAAGTACTGTGGAGATATTCCGTTGATCGGTATCCAATATACTGTATGTGTTATGGTTATGGTTATGTTTATAAGCATTAAATACTGTTGCATATAACCTGTGTGTAATTACTTGGCATATTGTCTTGGGAGGGGCCATCTTACTGCATAAGGATCCCTCTCAGGTGGAGGCGCTGTTAGTAAATACTGATACACACACCCCAGGCTCCCCGTGGCGAAGGATCAGGCCTCCTGTTTGCCTCGCAGGTATTAGCAGCACACGTAGTCGCCCTGACACAGGGGAAAGGGGGCTACATTCATGATTGTTCAACCTTTTCTTTTTCCATTGGCAGTATCTCCCTCCTGTTACTCTGGGTCACTTTTAAAGTCTTCTTGGTTCCCAGTGCTAGGAAACACTGCATTAGAGCCATAATCTTATCGGAATGTGAAAAGGCAGATCCCAGCAATGACGTATAGTACAGTAGAAGAAGAAAAAACTGACCGTACACCTGAAATTATAGTGTACAGAGCTTTCCAAACCTCACGTTTCTTCATTATCTATGAAGAACGGTGTTAAAAAAAAAAAAATGTTATCACCAGCTACAATTAGTTTGCATTTCCCCAGGAGCAAACCGGCAACTAACTACCACCTGCACAGGAATGATACCAAGTCAAATGAGTTCATGAGATTACCCAGCAGGAGTATATAAAGATGCTCAAGTCTTAGGACATAACCTTTTATAGTAACCTACTGAGCTTTATGTTCTAGAAGCATCTAGGAAATGGGGAATAAATTGCACTTAACAGGAAATGCCAGTAACAAAAGGCAGGAGATAAGGGAACTAAACGCTCAGATTTCAATATACATTTTTTACAAACAATAATATATACAAATTCTTATACTTAATAGTTTTAAGGCTTCAATTTTCTAGATTCTATAGGTATAGGAGGTGATAATGCCACTATAAGTCACTGCTAAGATCTCACGTACTGTACAGTAATACATTTTAGTAGTGTGGCTCACAGTAGTACAGTACAGTCTTGCACCACTTGGTTGACATGAGTAGGGGATGGACATGGCTGGTTCATGCTGGCAAACCTGGGCTGACGGAAGTTGGAGGGAATACAGGTCTTAAGCAAGCTCTGCAAACTCAGTTTTCCTCTCCTACTATACATTCTATAGTACACACACACACACACACACACACACACACACACACACACACTTTTAATCCTCTGCACATGAAGTTCTGAACCCAAAAGCTCCTTTTTTCCTACATTCATACATTTCTATTGCTGCCTCTGCCATCCAATATTCCAGAAATCTGAGCAGTCAACATAAATGAGTGATATGTCAGCGATAAAAAATAAATACATAAAGAAAAGACTTGAGCATTTAATGGAGACATTCCACAAGGATAAGTGAATGTAGATCACATAATACCCTTTGCCGGTGTCAAATAAATCTGGGGGATATACAGCAGGAGTGAAACATCAATTTGGCTTTTTGACAAGAAAGGGCACTTTTGTTTCAAAATTCTCAGAGAGCAATGTATAATGCAGTTCAAATAAAGTAAAATGTAACTTTTTTGCACGAGGGTCTTATTGCAAGTTAAGCTTAATAGGTTTTCAATGGCTGCGATTTTAAAAGACCCTCTTAATAGCAAACACCATTTCAAAACAAATGAATATATTTTGGACCGAGAATGCAATATTCAGGATCAGTTTAATCTGCACTCACCCACCAGGTGAAATAATACTGGCGGGGCATATTAAAGATGGCTACCTCTGGCCACTCAGTTAGAACGGTTAGGTTAGCATTAATCCCTGTATGAACTGGAATGGTTACCTCTCTCTATTCTAAGTTACATGTGCTTTCCTTGGTTAAGCATTATAGTTTGTGTATGCAGTGTTCTTTTCTATGTCTGTCTTGGAGAACCTCTTAGTTCTAAATGTTAAAAACACAGTGAGACATCTGATGTGACGAATAAACACTAAAAGCAAGATGGGAATGGGTTTCTGCTTTGTGTTTATGGTGATCTAAAGTGATAGGGAATGTCCATATTTATAGGGGGGTGGGGGACAAGCCTTTTTTTCCTAATTGTATCAAAGAAGAAAAATGATATAAATACAGTGTAAGTACAAATCTGAGTAACCAGTATACAGTGAGAACCATATCTATTGAATACTGTTAACTTAACTCTACTAAAGTAGAAAAGGAAAAAACAATGAGTTTATTTTACAGCAATTTGTCGAGTGGGGACACACGGGTGACGGCACTATGAACTAAGACTAATCTCCACGCACTTTTAGCCTTCCGAGTTCCTACATCTTACGAAAAATAAAACTTAAATAAACCAGCCCCAGGGCGATTATGTAGATTTATTTAATAGCGCCATGCCCTGCTGACCTGTTACGTACAGTAATAACTCACTGAATAGTCCGTCTACTGCTGTCTGGAGGGGGCTTAAGGATAACGGAGAGTCATCAGATGAGCGACTGGCAAACGTTATGTTTTTCAGGAACTAGACATTTGGGAGAGTGTTGTCACTCAGAGTACGGCTTTATCCTCTTGTTAATTAATTTCCTGGTGGGGTTAGGCGAGCAGAAATTACTTGTCCTATAGCTTTGAAGCCACAAGGCAGGTTTTATCAACATTGCATCTGACTGTCATACCATCTGATATAGTCTTCCTTCGTCTGAGGACCACTAAAAGGGCTGCATGTGTCCACTTTCGTTTGTTACCTAGTGTTCGCCGCCTTGAGGTCACAGAAGTGTGTGAGCAGATTTTTCACCACATCATTGCAGACGACTCGGACGACATCGATATGAGCCAGCCGGCTGCGTAGCTGCCTGGCCACCTCCCAGAAGTCATCAGACAGCAGGTGGTAGAGCTGACCATCGTCCTTACCGAGATCCCCGTACCACGACAGGATGTAGTCTCTGTAGCTGTAGTCAAACACTGCAAGAGACAAAGACAGGGACTGAACAACAGGGACTTCAACAAGAGGGGTCATTAAAAGTGCAGTCCCAGTTAGGGCCGAATTGGACCAATGAAAATATTAGACTACAAATCGGAAGTGAATGAAGTCAACGCAAACACAGGATCGCACAGGAACTCAGAGATTAGAAATATATAAAAATAATTTTATTTAGATCATGGTGAAATACAAAAAGTCAAAAACAAAAGCCCTCCTACGCGTTTCTCACTCTTTCAGAAAGCGATGTAAGGTGCGAAATGCGTAGCAGGACTGTCTTTTTTGTATTTCACCATTCTCTAAATAAAATGGTTTTTATATTTTTCCAATCTCTACATGTTCCTGTGCGATCCTTTGTTTGCGGTGACATAATTCACTTCTGCTTTTCTCAGCTGCAACGCTGTGAAGATAGGATACTGCAACACTTTAAAAATTAAAAGGAGAAAAAAATTAAATCTACTTCAAGATCCATGGCCCAGGGATTCTCGCAGGAGGCAAGTCATCTACCTTCCTTTTAGGGCCGGGTAGGCGATTCGGTCTAGTGTGAGAGAACAGCGTGACCCTTATTGACATCCAATATGAGAACATTTATCTTGTACCAGTTTTACTGGACACAATATATGCTTCTACTTTTAGACAGTTCTCACTATTTTTTACAATGATAACTAAACTATGTGATTTATATAAATATCTTTTTCTATGTTTATTATGGAAATGTTGTAAACCTTTTAACAGTAAGTTTAATGAGTTATTATTGTACTTGGCTGCATAGCATATTTCTCTCTTAATCATACTTAGTGCTGATAATAAAAATAAAAAAAATATCGGATTACTTAATCATTTGGGGGGGAGGGGGGTATAATCAAGATCGACAAACCGCCCCCAACCAATTCTGTTCTAGCCCGAGTAGCGTTTGCTTTAAAAGAAACGTCCATGCGAGATTTGTTCTTATATTAAACAGATCAGATTAACAGAGGTCAGTTTGAAAAGCTTATAAGTGGATCTTATAGGGCACTTGGGTTAAGCCAATGGGGAGAAAAAGGCTGACTGCATTAGCACTGTGACAATATCCATCACATAAGGAACTACATTTGCATAAAAACAAGTGGTGCTGTTCAGTTGAGTTTCATCTTGCAAGACAGAAAATGTTCATGGATTTTCCTGGAAATTATACCGCGCATCTTTAATAAACTGGAGAGATTAAATAGGTCTTAATCTTAACCCTTGCGGTGCCCAAAGACGTAGTCACTACTCCATGGTGACTGTCGCTCCATGTCCAAGGAGATTGCGCCCTCCGTGCTCAGAGCACAGTACGCCACCTGCTGGGAAAAGGAAATGGAAGAGGGCGACTATGGTGGAGTGAATGTCTAATGATGCATAAGGCCTCGGTCCCGCTGCGCTCGGTGGCGCGGGCGACCACACGCGAGTTCCCCACCAGCAGGGGAATCCTGCGGAGCCGGTCCCGGTCCCCCCTGGCTGCACAGCGCACTACACGCTGTGGCGCGTCAGCCGCTATGGGATACAAGAGAATGGTGTTCCAAGCGTTGACGCGTCACGTGGTGTGGCTGTGAGCCAATGGGGAGGAGGAGAGGCTTCGGGGAGCGGGGAGGAGTGTGGAGTGACAGCAGCGTGAGTGCCTGTCTGTGTTTGTGTATGTGTGTGTCTGAGTGCCTTTCTGTGTGTGTGTGTATGTGTGTGCCTGAGTGCGTGAGTGCCTGCCTCTGTCTGTGTGTGTGTGTTGCTTTACTTACCCGAGCCGTGGAGGGAGGGGGGGGAGAGTAGCGGGTCCCTCCGCTCAAGCCACGCCCCCTCCCGCTCAAACCTCCCACTCCCGCCCACCTCCCGCTCCCTACAGACCGCATATCGCAGTCTGTGTCTGTCAGCGCCCCGCCTGTCTAGAGTGCGGGCGCGCTGACTCTGGGAGCGGGGCCTTAGCCTTAGGCTCTGGATGGAGCATCAATAAGACACTTTCCTACAAGGAAGAGCAATCCAATTCTATAAAATGATAAAGACGTCGCATAGGGTTGAAGCGTTGGTTGCAAATAAGCAGCATCAGTCTTTCCACTAAGACTACGTTTTGGGATTGTGAGTTGTACAACTTTTTCTGTGATGGGATGACGTTTGTATAAAATTAAAAATAATCTTTTATTTGGATTCTCATTAAAGGTTTTTGCGTTGTTGTATCTTATCTTTGTGATGATGCACGTAGTTTAGCATAAAAATACAAATGAACGAGTCACCATTGAGAGGGGATACGTGACATATCACACTGAGACCAGGGGGTACACTGACCAATAAAGGTTCAGAACCACTGGCTTCGACTATGCAATACGGGACATAGTTAGCACTACATATTCAGTTCCACAATTGGACCAAGTTTTCTTAAATTTGTTTTAAGTATTGTTTTAATAAGCTATTTTTTCATATTTATATGATGATATAACATGACTAGTTCCAACCATACATTTGTATTTATGGAGTTATTTTTCCAGCCAAACATAATAACTTTTAGAGTCAAAAGATCTAGTATATGCAAAGAGATGTTTTCTATGTGATACTTGCTTGTTACTTCACTAATAATTGTTGATCTAATTCTAAACAATTACATTTACTCATGGATTATCTGAATATACAGATGCAGCCACGTCTCGAAGTTACGGCAGATTCGCTAAATACCCTGCGAGATGGTCCACAGCAGACTAATGGCCCATCGCACCAACACAGCGGGGGCCACTGCAGTGTGAATGCTACCGGGCTGCACCTGTCTGTAAGAGGCTCACAGTCAGAGATAGACTGAATCAGTCACTCTACCTGTGCGCCTCTAACAGGCAATCGCAGGGGTTTTATTTTAATATTACAGTATTGTAGCAGGGGGTCTCTGGAGCTAAGTCGCATTGATTTTAGGTCGGGGCACCCCCTGCTACAATACTGTAATATTAAAATAAAAAGCAGCTTCATTACCTTAGCAGCTAACCGCTAAGGCATATCCCCAATCTGATTGGTTTCAGTAAACCATGTGACATCATAATTTTTTTTTTTTTTAAAGGATGTGACATCTTAAATGTCACATCCTTTTAAAGAAATTGTAAAAGGATGTGACATCATTTAAGATGTAACATTTAAAAAAAAAATAATAACGGTCACATGGTTTACTGCAACCAATCCGATTCGGGATATACCAATTAGAATGGTAAGCAGGGAATAAATAAAGAAAATACCAACTAGAGGGGATATACTGTAAACTCAAGTGACCCCTAAAAAGTGCACTCAAAATCATGACAAATAATATACAAACATACACCTGCCAAAGCCAGTGAAAAAGACCCATATAGTAACAGCACTCACTCACTCACTCAGTGTATAATGTGTGAAAGATAAAACGTAACCTGTAATGGTATAGTCTAATACAGGGTTTCCCAAACTTTTTTTTCCGTGACCCGGTTATTTTTTAACTTCTTTTTCGTGACCCACTAAAAATGTTATCGCCTATACTGGCCTATAGGGCCTGCACAGACACACACACAGCCACTGATACACACACACACACACACACACACACACACACACACACACACACACACACACACCCAGCCACTGCTACACACACAGAGACACTGCTACACACACACACATACCAACACTGATACACACACAGACACTGATGTGCCAGGGACACTTGGGTGGGTGGGAGGGAGGGGGCCAGGGACACTTGGGTGGGTGGGAGGGAGGGGGCCATGGACACTTGGGTGGGTGGGAGGGGGCCAGGGACACTTGGGTGGGTGGGAGGGAGGGGGCCAGGGACACTTGGGTGGGTGGGAGGGGGCCAGGGACACTTGGGTGGGTGAGAGGGGGCCAGGGACACTTGGGTGTGTGGGAGGGAGGGGGCCAGGGACACTTGGGTGGGTGGGAGGGGGCCAGGGACACTTGGGTGGGTGGGAGGGGGGGGCAGGGACACTTGGGTGGGTGGGAGGGGGCCAGGGACACTTGGGTGGGAGGCAGTGACTGGGTAGGGTGACTTACCTTGCCGCCGGACGCTTTCCCCTGCTGCCCCCGATATCCCCTGCTGCCCGGGACGGGAGATGGGCTTGGGGGCACGGGAGGTGTGCTCGGGAGGGGATGCCACGGGAGGTGAGCTCGGGAAGCTGGCCGCGGGGGGAAGCGGGCCGCAGTAGGAGCTTGTACTTCCACCCTGCCCCATGTAACGTGCGGGCCGCAGAGGAACTGGTTCTTCCTCCTCCGTCCCACGTTGGGAGCGGGGGGGAGGAAGGGAGCTGGCCCTGCTTGCCCTGCGCAAGCGCGCGGGACCGCAGGGGGAATCGCCGCTATTTTTTTTTACTTGAGCGGGGGGGACGGGAGACACCGCGCGGCCAGCCTCGCTGCGACCCGGCAATTTTGGTGCCGTGGCCCGGTGCCGGGTCGCGACCCACCATTTGGGAAAAGCTGGTCTAATAGATAAAATAGGTTGAGACACAAAACACAGAAAACAACACTTATAGCAACTAATCACACAACAAATAAAATAAATATTAAACAGAACACTTCCAAACCTTGGTAGTAGCAATGGTGAACAGAGGGACAGTTCGCCTGTGAACTTCTGACAACCTTGCCCAGTAAAAATGGTACTAGGGGAGGTAGATCAGACAGGTAGGTGTACTGTGTGTTAGAGCTGGTGTGTAACGATAAAAGAACCACACACCATATACACCATGCTGTATAGCCACATAGATTATACGGTCTTAAGCATATGTTGTACTAAGGTGTATGCTAGATGGTATAACGGCACCAATAGCAACCACATTAATACACTGTCATACAGACCTTAGATAATACAGCATGTAACCAAAACTAAAGATTGGCTAAAATGTTGCCAAATTGGTTATGTTAATAATACTGTACAAGGATACACCATGAAAAATAAAAAATAAATGCATACAATAGTGTAATAAGTTATTTTCAATCTGGATAAAACATGTATGTCTTGGCTCTATAGCAATGCCTACTTACAGCAGGTCAAAAGGTAAAAAGCATTGATCTACACAGCAGGTAGAAAGGTGTCAGGATCTTCAGGAACAACAGCCCAGGTTTACAGCATAAGAAATCAGCACCTCAGCTCAGACGTCAGTAGATGTGAGTGGATCAGAGACATGCAAAAGAAAGGCAGACCATAGTGTCGATCGTGCATAAAATTTATATAAACAAACAACAAATTTTAGGAATTGTACTCACATTGTGTACATAATCATAGTTCACATAAGGCTTTACTTGAGGCAAATGGAGTGCTGGTTCAGTGTGGAGCATGTAGACAGCAACAATTATATTTTGCGTTCAAGTTGCCATCATCACCAGTGGATGGATAATGTCCCCTATAGCCAATTTAGAAGAATGCGTAGGAATTGCACGGAAGAAACTGTATTTGAAGAACAATGCAAAACTTTGGAGTCACGCTTTAAACAAAAGAACTATAAGAAAGAAATTTTAGACACTGCGTTCAATAAAGCGAAAAACCTGGATAGAAAAGATTTATTGGAACCTAAAAAAGAAATAACACCTTTAGTAAAAAACAATGTATTTGACACAGCTTTTCTGACAACTTACAATAAAGATGCCAGCAATATTGGTAAAATTATTCGAAAACATTGGCATGTTTTAAAGAGTGACCCAATTTTAAATAGCACACTCCCAGAGAACCCAAGAATAATTTTTAAAAAAAGCACAAAATCTGAAGAGTATTGTCGCTCCAAGTGCCCTAAAAAAGATAGAAACAACAAATAAAGGATGGCTTCAGAATCTGGAGGGCTTCTTTGGTTGCACAATGTGCAAGGCATGTGAATATAAACACAGACAAAAAGAACTTTATGTGTAATGTAACCAAAGAACACTTTAAAATAAAGCAATATATGAATTGTTATAGTGACTATGTCATATACCTATTAGAATGCCCCTGTGGACTACAATACGTGGGAAAAACTAAAAGAGCCATCAGAACACGTATTGTAGAACACCTCAGCAATATTAGGAGAAGCATACTAACGCATAGTATGTCCAAACATTTTGCTAAGTACCACAATTCCAATACTAAAGGACTAAAATTCACTGCCATTGAGCATGTGCGACAACACTGGAGGGGTCGCAGCAGAGATGTAGATCTGAGCAGACGTGAGATGTATTGGATACACAAATTAAAAACATTAATGCCAAATGGGCTTAATGCAGAATTTGAGATTATCCCATTTCTTATCTAATGCACGGTCTGCTCGGGCCCCTTATCTCTGTATATCCTTTCTGCGACCTCTCCCACTGACATTAGCTATATGTCAGGTGCCTTTTAATTTCAATATTGGGTCACTTACTAAATGAACAAAGGTTTTTTTATATTTATATATATTTTATGTATATTTATATTTTTATTACTTTTGATACATATAAGTGTATATTTTAATCAATCTTAATATGTTACTAATATGTTACTAATTCACTCTTATATTCTTCTCCCCTCTCTCTCCCTCGTTTTTGCTCTGTGAGTACATAAGAACCAATTAGTTATGGCTCCCTATAAATACCTAGAATATCATCATGATTAGATCCTGAATTTTATTTACTTAGATATTTTATTTACTTAGATGTTGTTTTAAATGCCTATTTGTATTAACACTGCGCCGTTTTTGAACACTGAGTTATGTACCTATTTATTGGAGAACCAGTGTATCTTTTAAATTTTCAATTATATAATTGTTATATTAAATTGGTTAATTGCTTATTTGTTCAATTGTTTAGTATATATAAACCCACAACTCATTTGAGAATTATTCATTGCTCCTGAGGAAGTTGTCTAGTACGACGAAACGCGTAGAGCTACTTTCATTGCTGCAGCTGCTCTTTCTACTGAAGGCTTCAGAGTTGCTGAGTTCCCCCACCGTTTGCCTCCAAGACCGGATGCCGTCACCCCAACAGCGGATGTGACGTCAGACGCCATCTCCCACCCGGTCTGTTGTGAGTCTAAGGAGAAGATCCCCGGTGAGCTGCTCCACACTGAACCAGCACTCCATTTGCCTCAAGTAAAGCCTTATGTGAACTATGATTATGTACACAATGTGAGTACAATTCCTAAAATTTGTTGTTTGTTTATATAAATTTTATGCACGATCGACACTATGGTCTGCCTTTCTTTTGCATGTCTCTGATCCACTCACATCTACTGACGTCTGAGCTGAGGTGCTGATTTCTTATGCTGTAAACCTGGGCTGTTGTTCCTGAAGATCCTGACACCTTTCTACCTGCTGTGTAGATCAATGCTTTTTACCTTTTGACCTGCTGTAAGTAGGCATTGCTATAGAGCCAAGACATACATGTTTTATCCAGATTGAAAAGAACTTATTACACTATTGTATGCATTTATTTTTTATTTTTCATGGTGTATCCCTGCTATCTTCGCTCCCTTCCCATCCCGGACAAGCTACTATTGAAAGGAATCTGTACACATTCCTGGAAGGTTGAGACTTTGATCAGTGATCACCTTGACACATTTTATTTTGAATTTTAATTTTGTGCACTATTTTATCACAGATTGGGTGTGGTTAGCGCCGGTAACAAATCACTTTAAGTTCCAATAATACTGTACAAGCAAGAAATTACATATAAGGCTGAGTCCATAGAGACTTCAGCCGTGCGGAGGCACGCGGAGGCTGAGGGAAAGCGGTTGCTTTCCCTGGCCTTAGACCGCGCGCCATCCGGGGTCGTGTCGGGGAGGGGGGTTCGGGGGCTGTGACGTCACGGAGCTGGTTCGCTTTCGAAAGAGTCAGTGTGATGCAAAACGATCATCGGTGGGCGCACATCTGTGACGTCATCCTGCTTGTCTGAGTAGCGGGAGCGGATAGCTTGATACAGGAACAGCTACCCTTTGGTTGAATTATTATTACCAATATGAGTACTATCACTAGTGGTTACCACCAGTGGCCACCATTAGAGAGGCTAGCCCTAAGAGGTCCCTCTACTTTTACATTGGGGTACCTTGCCCACTCAGCTAACTAAAGTCCTGTGTTGTTCATTAATACACCACGCTGAGTAGGGCTACATGATATCATGACTCTCGAACTACACAGAGGTACCTTTACCTACTCAGCTAATTAAACTCTGTGGTGTTCATGAATACACCACGCTGAGTAGGGATACATTTGCGCTACATATATTGTATTATTGTAGCAGGTGAAGCTGGCACAGATCAACAGAGCAACAGTCTCTACAATTAATAACATATGAAGGGACTGTATGGCTAAGATTTTTAAGCCTGTGGTCCCACTATTAAGTGCTATTTGTTTGGATGACCACATACTGCTCTGTATATACATTACACTGTACTAAGTATACCCAGCTACATAGTAGCCTATCCTGTTACTATTCAGGTTTTTAATTGCGTTGTTGACACATTTATTACAAGGACTATTTTAGTAACCTGTGTTATGACTTATATGTCATTTCTTGCTTGTATTATTAACATAACCAATTTGGCAACATTTTAGCCAATCTTTAGTTTTGGTTACATGCTGTATTATCTAAGGTCTGTATGCCAGTGTATTTATATTAAGACTCACTGGTTGCTATTGGTGCCGTTATACCATCTAGCATACACCTTAGTACAACATATGCTTAAGACCGTATAATCTATGTGGCTATACAGCATGGTGTATATGGTGTGTGGTTCTTTTATCGTTACACACCAGCTCTAACACACAGTACACCTACCTGTCTGATCTACCTCCCCTAGTACCATTTTTACTGGGCAAGGTTGTCAGAAATTCACAGGCGAACGGTCCCTCTGTTCACCATTGCTACTACCAAGGTTTGGAAGTGTTCTGTTTAATATTTATTTTATTTGTTGTGTGATTAGTTGTTATAAGTGTTATTTGTCTGTGTTTTGTGTCTCAACCTATTTGATCTATTAGAATATACCATTAAAGGTTACGTTTTATCTTTCACACATTATACACTGTTTGAGTGCTGGTACTATAGGGGTCTTTTTCACTTGCTTTGGCAGGTGTATGTTTGTCCATTTACCCCTTTTCTACCCCTGGTACCACTCCCTAGACTGTAGCAAGAGCTCTCCTCTTTTTCCTCTCCCTCACTATACCCATCTTCTTTCTCATAGATTTTCAATTAAATAATATTAAATAATAGTAATGAAATCTCAATTGAGCCCTTCAAATTCAAATCGAGATATAAAAAAAGACATATATTTATTTATTCCCACACGCGCATGCTGCGTTCCTCCACTCGTTCCTCTGAATGTCTCTGGAGAAAATCTCATACACTCGCAGACTTCCTTCACTACAAATTTACGCTATCCTGTTTCATCTCCGCCCTCTCTCAGGCTACACAAACCTACTTTTCATCACAAATCAACATGCACAAGTCTAACCCACGCCGACTCATCTCTGTCTTTGACTATCTACTCAGACCACCCTTGGCTGCCTCCTCTTCTGCCTCCTCCATCTCACCTCAGGACTTTGCTAACTATTTTAAGGAAAATGTGAAATTCATACGTCAGACCATCCCTTTTGTTTCCTCCTCCCATCCTACACCGCTTCCTTACTCTCCTCCTGCCTTCCTTGACTCTTTTTCTGCTGTCTCGGAGGAGGATTTGTCACTGCTGATCTTCTCCCTCTACCACCTGCCCTCTTGATCCCATTCCCTCCCATCTACTAAAACCTCTTGCTCCTTCTATAAGCCCTACGCTCACACAGATTTGTAACTCTACCCTCTACTCTGGTACCTTTCCATCCTCCTTCAAGCATGCAACCGTTATACCATTACTCAAAAACAGCAAGCTTGACCCTACCTGTCCTAACTATCAACCTGTCTCCCGCCTGCCTTTTGCCTCCAAACGTCTTGTATTCTCTTGATTGCTCCATTTTCTAAACACCTATTCTCTCCTAGACCATCTACAATCTGGCTTCCGCACTGCTCACTCCACTGAAACAGCCCTCACTAAAATAACTGATGACCTCCATGCTGCGAAAGACAGAGGTCATTACACTCAGCTCATATTATTCGGCCTCTCTGCAGCATTTGACACCGTGGACCACCCTCTTCTCCTTCACATTCTCCATACTTTTGGTATTTGTAAAAAAGCTCTATCCTGGATCTCCTCTTACCTCTCCCATCGTACTTTCAGTGTCTCTTTTGCCAACACCTACTCCTCCTCCTCTTTCGATCTCTCGGTGGGGGAACCCCAGGGCTCTGTCCTGGGACCTCTTCTCTTTTCTCTGTACACACTTTCTCTAGGTGACCTAATCCCATCTCTTGGGTTTAAATATCACCTCTATGCTGACGACACACAAATTTACTTTTTAACCCCCGACCTTACACCTGCTGTACAGACCAACGTTTCTGAATGTCTCCCTGCGATATCATCCTGGATGGCCCTCCACCAACTTAAACTTAACATGGAAAAACAGAGCTCCTCATACTTACTCCCAAACCTGGCCCCACTACCTCCTTCCACATTGCTGCTGGAAGTACTATCATTCACCCAGTAGCACAAGCACGATGCTTTGGGGTCACACTTTCACATTCGCCTTTCACATTCAAAAGGTAGCCAAAACCTGTAATTTTTTCCTCTGCAGTATTACAAAGATATGCCCTTTACTCTGTTGCTCGACTGCTAAAACTCTGACTCAGGCCCTCATTCTCTCCCGTCTCGATTACTGTAACCTCCTGCTGTCCAGCCTTCCTGCCTCTCACCTGTCTCCCCTACAATCTATCCTAAACGCTGCTGCCAGAATCACTCCACTCTTTCCGAAATCTGTCTCAGTGTCTCCCCTGCTGAAATCACTCTCCTCTCGCACTCAATTCTCCTCCTCACTTTTAAAGCTTTACACTCTTCTGCTCCTCCTCGCATCTCAGCCCTAATTTGTCGCTATGCACCATCCCGACTCTTGCGTTCTGCTCATGGATGTCTTCTCTCTACCCCCTTTGTATCTAAAGCCCTCTCCCGCCTTAAACCTTTGTATCTAAAGCCCTCTCCCGCCTTAAACCTTTCTCACTGACTGCCCCGCACCTTTGGAATGCCCTTCCCCTCAAGACCCGACTAGCAACCTCTCTATCCACCTTTAAGACCCACCTAAAGACACACTTGCTTAAAGAAGCATATGAGTAGCACCGTGGCTAATACTATACACATTACATAAAGCTTGGCCCCCTGCATTCGCACTTACCCGAATTCCCTACTACTGTCTTTGTATGTTCTCCCACTAATTAGATTGTAAGCTCCTCGGAGCAGGGACTCCTCTTCCGAAATTTTACTTTTATGACTGAAGTACTTATTCCCATGATCTGTTATTTGTATTATTTGTTATTTATATGATGGTCACACGTGTATTACTAACGTGAAGCGCTATGTACACTAATGGCACTATATAAATAGAGATACACATACAGATATCTATATCTACAGAAAAGCACCCTAAAATAGTGTATACTGTAGGTGGGTGTGTGTGTATACATGCATACATGATTCAGGGTAACCAGATTGACGTCCACAGATTCCAATCACACTCACATGACATTACCATGGAAACCAGGCCAATAACGAAGACCAACAATTATCGTATTGGCTTATCCTTAAATCTACAACAATTGTTGAAATATACCGTAAATCATATCAATTTAAATATAAGGCATAAACGGAGTCTAAAAATATACAAAATCTAAGTGGGGAAACTACTTGAAATAGTAATATGGGATAATATTCAGGAATACCTAATGGAAAACAAAATTATTAGTAATAGTCAGCATGGATTTATGAAGGATAGATCTTGCCAAACTAACCTTATTTGTTTCTTTGAGGAGGTAAGTAGGAATTTAGACCAGGGTAATGCAGTTGATGTGGTCTACTTAGATTTTGCAAAGGCTTTTGATACAGTTTTACACAAGAGGTTGGTGTACAAAATAAAGCAAATTGGACTCAGTAAAAATATATGCACCTGGATTGAAAACTGGTTCAAGGACAGACAACAGAGGGTTGTAATAAATGAAACTTTTTCCGGTTGGGGTAAAGTCTCAGGTATCGGTACTGGGACCCCTGCTTTTTAACTTGTTTATTAATGACCTTGAGGTTGGCATCAGGAGCAAAGTCTCCATCTTTGATGATACTAAATTGTGTAAGGTAATAGAATCAGAGCAGGATGCAATTTCTCTCCAGAATGACTTGGGGAGACTGGAAACTTGGGCAGGTAAATGGCAGATGAGGTTTAATACAGATAAATGTAAGGTTATGCATTTGGGAAGCAAGAATAAACAGGCAACTTACAAAATTAAATGGGGATAAATTGTAGGAATCCTTGATGGAGAAGGATTTAGGAGTGCTTGTAGACAGCAGGTTTAGCAATAGTGCCCAAAGTCATGTAGTAGCTGCAAAGGCAAACAAGATCTTATCTTGCATTAAACGGGCAATGGATGGAAGGGAAGTAAACATAATTATGTTCCTTTACAAAGCATTAGTAAGACCACACCTTGAATATGGAGTACAATTTTGGGCACCAATCCTTAGAAAAGACATTATGGAACTAGAGAGAGTGCTGAAGAAGAGCCACCAAATTAATAAAAGGGATGGGCAATCTAATTTATGAGGAGAGGCTAGCTAAATTAGATTTATTTACATTAGAAAAGAGGCGTCTAAGAGGGGATATGATAACGATATACAAATATATTCAGGGACAGTACAAGGAGCTTTCAAAAGACATATTCATCCCAAGGGCAGTACAAAGGACTCAGGAGCATCCCTTTAGGTTGGAGGAAAGGAGATTTCGCCAGCAACAAAGAAAAGAGTTCTTTACAGTAAGGGCAGTTAAAATGTGGAATTCATTACCCATGGAGAATGTGATGGTAGATACAATAGATTTGTTCAAAAAAAGGTTTAACATTTTTAGAAAGGAAAGGTATATAGGGATATACCAAATAAGTATACATGGGAAGAATATTGATCCAGGGAGTAATACGATTGCCAATTCTTGGATACAATAGATTTGTTCAAAAAAAGGTTTAACGTTTTTAGAAAGGAAAGGTATACAGGGATATACCAAATAAGTATACATGGGAAGAATATTGATCCAGGGAGTAATTCTTGGAGTCGGGAAGGAATTTATTTTTCCCCTTATGGGTTTTTTGTGTGCCTTCCTCTGGATCAATAATTAAGTATAGAAATAGGATAAAGTATCTGTTGCCTAAATTTAGCATAGGTTGAACTTGATGGACATATGTCTTTTTTCAACCTCAACTACTACAGTATGTAACTATGTAAATAAATGAAATACACAAAATCAAGAAAAAACTAATCAGTCTCCCTTTAAAATAAATAGTATGTGTGCTGAGCACGCGCATTTTAAGTGAAACTTTTGTCTTTGGTCACCGATTGTCACAGATATTGTATTTGGGATGGTGATATTTTTAATTAAAATTCAAAACACAATGTCAGTGGCAAAACGTAAAGAAGTTTAACATAGAACGCCCGTGCTCGGCACACACCTCTGTTTTAGCTATTTGCACTTATATAGTTATACTAACTGTCGTGTGGGTGCCTCTGTTTCCCAAGCGCCAAGTCCGGCAGCCACTGCGCATGTGCGCCAGAGTCCGGCAGCCACTGCGCATGTGCGCCAGAGTCCGGCAGCCACTGCGCATGTGCGCCAGAGTCCGGCAGCCACTGCGCATGTGCGCCAGAGTCCGGCAGCCACTGCGCATGTGCGCCAGAGTCCGGCAGCCACTGCGCATGTGCGCCAGAGTCCGGCAGCCACTGCGCATGTGCGCCAGAGTCCGGCAGCCACTGCGCATGTGCGCCAGAGTCCGGCAGCCACTGCGCATGTGCGCCAGAGTCCGGCAGCCACTGCGCATGTGCGCCAGAGTCCGGCAGCCACTGCGCATGTGCGCCAGAGTCCGGCAGCCACTGCGCATGTGCAACAAGACCGGCAGCCACTGCGCATGACGGCAACACGCGCGAGCGACGCCGCACACCTATTAGTACCGGTTTTTCATTTCAATGCAATGATTTTTCCCCATGAAAACCCTGTAGGTCCCAGCAAAGAAGTTCCACTTCAAATACTAATCTTTCCCTATACATCCAATTTCAGCATCCAAAATAAACGTTTTAGACCGGAAGATTGTATTGAACAAGATGGAAATTCAAAAATGTAATTTAGGAACAGTGTGTCTTAAAGAGAGAGAGAGAGAGAGAGAGAGAGTCTGTAACAGAGCTAAGTATTTGGAAACGGGTAAATTATTACAATATAAAAAGGCTAAACAGAATAAAAGATTTCAAATGAAAGGGATATATCTTGTATAACCAAATGTCATTAAGGGGGTTCCCTCGAGCTGAACTGCACTCTTTTTAGATCCGGGGGCCGTTCGTGCCGAAGATATTTACCTTTTTATGTACCAGTGTTTCTGGTCATTTTGGGGGGATCAACGTGACAGCTAATTAAGCCTCACTTCCATTGGCCAACAGGTAGTCACAATGTAGCCAGAGCATTGGACGATCCCGGAATCTCTTTATTTACTTTTATATTACGGAGACATAAAAAGGTATATATCTCAGGAATCTGGCGAGTCCATGGATCTAGGGATAGCGGCTCCGTTCCATGGGAGCTCCAGGTTCCGATTCTGGATTGCGGATTTGACCTTCACAGTGCCAAGGTTGTTTGTAATCTCCAGTGCTGAAGACCTTGTAGTGTCTCTGACGCCAACAGTGTTCAAACCCCAGTAATCATAATGTTCTTTAAAAAAAATAATTCAGATCAATGCTATATATTTATTGATGTCCGATTCTGGGTGTTTGATTACTACGCAATTGATTGTAAAAATTTTGGAAAAATTAAAGTAATTTTATGTCAAATTAAAGTCAAGAAAATATGAACTTCCATTATTTTATACATTGACTACATACACGATATAGCAATATATACCATATCCCCCTCTGGTGTACATGAGTATCTTAAAAAATATTTCTATAGATTTTTTTAACCAGTATATAAGAGTTACAAACAAGCATATATAAAAATAATTTCGACAAATGGTAAAATTACTTCCCAGCATCCCACATCTTAAAATAAAAAAAAACAAGACAACCAACAAAAAGCAGGTATTTATATATTCATATATACACACGAAACAATCAGCATGGCCGCCATGTGTTTGTAATGCAAGATTATACCATCCAATAAACGATATAAATATGCGAATGATGCCACCTCTGCCGTAAATGTGGCTGTTTGCGTGTGATAAACGCCCTCCCGCAGCACTAACTTCACGCATATACCTGGGCGTTCGGCAGACGCGTGGCTCACATTTTGGCGTTTCAAGGCGCCTGTATATGCGTAATCACGGCCTCTGGCCAGGGGGATATTGCATCAATGTAATGGTTTAGAAAAATGGTTTCAAGGAGGCATTTTTATCTGGGATGTTTTTGCAAGTATGTAGTTATGTTCAATTGTTTATGGCGTGCAGCCACGTGCGCGTTCCTCACCTGCAGGGGTATCCTTCCTAGCCGGTCGCAGTCCCCCCTCGCTGCACGGCTCACAACACGCTGTGATGCGTCAGCCGCCAGGGGATGCAAGAAAATTGCGATCCCGAGCGGTGACGCGTCACTTGGTGCGCTGATGAGCCTATCAGCGGCAGGGGCGGGAGCTGTCAGAGAGCTTCCTCCACTAGGTAGGGAGTGGTGTGTGTGTGTGTGTGTAACCGGGGGCAGGGATCAGCACGGAGAGGAGGGCATTTGTGGGGGGGGAGCTGCTTACCTTCCAGCATACAGCCGGCAGCAGCTCCCTCCTGCAGCCCGGGAGACCAACCCCCGCTGCAGCCATCCGCTGGAGGGGAGGGGGGGGTTTGGTATCGGACGGGAGCAGCAGAAGGCATGTGGAGGGGGGGGAGTAGCACGGAGAGCAGCAGAGGGCATGTGGGGGGTCCCTCCTGCAGCCCGGGAGACCCCCGCTGCAGTCCTCCGCTCAAACCATGCCCCCCGGCCGCTGCTCCCGCCAGACCGCATATAGCGGTCAAGTGCCTCTCCACGCGCCGCCTGCCTGCAGTGCGGACGCGTGGTCTGAGGCAGCGGGGCCTTAGCCTAAGGCCAATAGGAAGCAGTGACATCACCGGATGCGGCTTCCTATTGGCCCACGTGACAAGGACCGTTACACAGCGCAGAGATACGGGCACCCACTATGGAGGCAAGTATCTCGGGAAGCAGGGGGTCCCTGGAGCTGAAATTAATGGGGTTCAGCTCAGGAGACCCCCTCTTCAATCCAATGTTGTTCTTTAAACGTAAAATAAAAACCAGACCGCTTGGATTGCTGCTGTAAAGGGGCCACACCCGGGTGAATAGTGTCTCATTTGTTTTAGCCAAGCCCGACACCCGTAAGTATTTTATTTTTTTAAAGTTTGATTTCTAAGTTAGTGTAGACGCGGTGAGCTGAGACGCGAGGGGTTTGATTTCTAAGTTAGTGTAGACGTGGTGAGCCGAGACGCGAAGGGTTTGATTTCTAAGTTAGTGTAGACGTGGTGAGCCGAGGCGCGAGGGGTTTGATTTCTAAGTTAGTGTGGACGTGGTGACCTGAGACGGCAGGGGTTTTATTTCTAAGTTAGTGTAGACGTGGTGAGCTGAGACGGGAGGGGTTTGATTTCTAAGTTAGTGTAGACGTGGTGAGCTGAGACGGGAGGGGTTTGATTTCTAAGTTAGTGTAGACGTGGTGAGCTGAGACGCGAGGGGTTTGATTTCTAAGTTAGTGTAGACGTGGTGACCTGAGACGGGAGGGGTTTGATTTCTAAGTTAGTGTAGACGTGGTGAGCTGAGACGGGAGGGGTTTGATTTCTAAGTTAGTGTAGACGTGGTGACCTGAGACGGGAGGGGTTTGATTTCTAAGTTAGTGTAGACGTGGTGAGCTGAGACGCGAGGGGTTTGATTTCTAAGTTAGTGTAGACGTGGTGAGCCGAGACGGGAGGGGTTTGATTTCTAAGTTAGTGTAGACGTGGTGAGCCGAGACGGGAGGGGTTTGATTTCTAAGTTAGTGTAGACGTGGTGAGCCGAGACGCGAGGGGTTTGATTTCTAAGTTAGTGTAGACGTGGTGAGCCGAGACGGGAGGGGTTTGATTTCTAAGTTAGTGTAGACGTGGTGAGCCGAGACGGGAGGGGTTTGATTTCTAAGTTAGTGTAGACGTGGTGAGCCGAGATGCGAGGGGTTTGATTTCTAAGTTAGTGTAGACGTGGTGAGCCGAGACGCGAGGGGATTGATTTCTAAGTTAGTGTAGACGTGGTGACCTGAGACGGGAGGGGTGTGATTTCTAAGTTAGTGTAGACGTGGTGACCTGAGACGGGAGGGGTGTGATTTCTAAGTTAGTGTAGACGTGGTGACCTGAGACGGGAGGGGTTTGATTTCTAAGTTAGTGTAGACGTGGTGAGCTGAGACGCGAGGGGTTTGATTTCTAAGTTAGTGTAGACGTGGTGAGCCGAGACGGGAGGGGTTTGATTTCTAAGTTAGTGTAGACGTGGTGAGCCGAGACGCGAGGGGTTTGATTTCTAAGTTAGTGTAGACGTGGTGAGCCGAGACGCGAGGGGTTTGATTTCTAAGTTAGTGTAGACGTGGTGAGCCGAGACGGGAGGGGTTTGATTTCTAAGTTAGTGTAGACGTGGTGACCCGAGACAGGAGGGGTTTGATTTCTAAGTTAGTGTAGACGTGGTGACCTGAGACGGGAGGGGTTTGATTTCTAAGTTAGTGTAGACGTGGTGAGCTGAGACGGGAGGGGTTTGATTTCTAAGTTAGTGTAGACGTGGTGAGCCGAGACGCGAGGGGTTTTATTTCTAAGTTAGTGTAGACGTGGTGAGCTGAGACGGGAGGGGTTTGATTTCTAAGTTAGTGTAGATGTGGTGAGCTGAGACGCGAGGGCTTTGATTTCTAAGTTAGTGTAGACGTGGTGAGCTGAGACAGGAGGGGTTTGATTTCTAAGTTAGTGTAGACATGGTGACCTGAGACTGGAGGGGTATGATTTCTAAGTTAGTGTAGACGTGGTGAGCTGAGATGGGAGGGGTTTGATTTCTAAGTTAGTGTAGACGTGGTGAGCTGAGATGGGAGGGGTTTGATTTCTAAGTTAGTGTAGACGTGGTGAGCTGAGACGGGAGGGTTTGATTTCTAAGTTAGTGTAGACGTGGTGAGCTGAGACGGGAGGGGTTTGATTTCTAAGTTAGTGTAGA
Source organism: Ascaphus truei (assembly GCF_040206685.1). Lineage (NCBI taxonomy): Eukaryota > Metazoa > Chordata > Amphibia > Anura > Ascaphidae > Ascaphus > Ascaphus truei. Next base: position 371,094,384 of record NC_134483.1, read on the forward strand.
CATGGTGAGCCGAGACGGGAGGGGTTTGATTTCTAAGTTAGTGTAGACGTGGTGAGCTGAGACTTGAGGGGGGTTTGATTTCTAAGTTAGTGTAGACGTAGTGAGCAGAGACGCGAAGGGTTTGATTTCTAAGTTAGTGTAGACGTGGTGAGATGAGACGGGAGGGGTTTGATTTCTAAGTTAGTGTAGACGTGGTGAGCCGAGACGCGAGGGGTTTGATTTCCTCTCGTATTTAAGCGCCAATAAAGATGTGTGGTAGGGGGAGTGCATCTATTGCTTTTACTAGTTCACTGGTGTAGCCATTTAAAGGGGCAATCCTTCCAAGCACCAAAGCGAACATATCAGCAAGTGTTATTGATGAATGTTCGGAGCATCTCCCCTCGAGTTCAGTCCTCGCAAGTATTTTATATTGACTTGAATAACCGGAATAACCATGACAGAGAATTCTCTTTGTTGCGTCTATTCTATTCTTAGACACAGCGATCATGTAAGGCTGCAACACCAGTCTTATGAAGTGGCATACTTCCAGATACCTACATCTGTATTCTCTCTTCATTAACTGGGAATGTGTGTTAATCAATTTCCGACTGGTAACTGTTACTGTATATGGAGGTGGCACCTCCCCCCAGAGCTCGCTCCTCCTCACCTTTTTAACTTGGGAGGTCTTTTCACTTTGCTGCAACAACAGGATCTACTATTCTTTCCCCTCATACAGAGGTAAAGGGAAGGGTTCACAGTGTAGTGTAGGACCTGCATTTTTGGTTATACCGTGACGTGGTATGCAGGCTTATGATGCTTTGGCCAAAGTGTTTAACTAAATAACCAAGTAAATATTATTATTATTGAAGTATTCAAACTTTATACCTATTACCATATATGTTTTGTCAATTGAATGTAGCATTGGGCACCCCTGTCTTCTGTTGTATTCTTTCTTTATTGACGGTTATTGGAATATAGATTTTGGAAAAAGCGTTAAAAAGAATTAACGAAACAGGCATTTTATATGGCACAACATGCTAGAGGTAGAAAATGCTTCATGGGGAACGGCACATTTAATTCCGATAATGGAATATATATTTCGTGCTCTGTTACTAAAGTGGTTGTTCTGTATGTGCTTGGAAGTATGAATACAGAACGCATCGCATTCAATATGCACAACGCAATGATTTTCCAGAGCTCACTTCCTCATGTTAAATAAAAGCCAAGTTTTACCAACACGGATGCGTCGTAGCGTTAACTAAAATATGTTCAGCAGTGGCTTGTGCACTGCACAAAAAGCCCCAGTCGCGCCCGAGGTTAATTGAGTCTTTATAGTCGTGCCTTCAGCTATGAGCCTGTTGGAAGAATGTAAACCGACCAGTTATCTCTCTTATAACGTAATCACTGGATGAATAAAACATTTCATAAGATAAACCAGGGATCGGAAAAAAAAGAGAAAGTCGCACGTCCATAACCAAATGTCACCGTTACCAGAGGTGGCAGGTTTGTGCACAGATAGCACAGATTCTGTAAAGGAACTCTTATCAGCGAAGTGCAAAGCTGCATTACACATCACTGCATGGGCACAATCACAGGTGCACACATTGGATTGCTCTGCTAAGAAATAATAGTCTTGCCCTTGATAAAGGCAGCTAATGATCTGATAAGAGATGCATTAGGGAAGCACAACCTTTCCAGTTGTACATCTAATGCGCTACTTTATTTACCACTTCCCCACCCCAGCTCCAATCCCACTTACACTAAAATCAGGACTGTCAATCACGCGGCCACAATCCTCCTGCTGGTAATCTCGTCCCCTCCTCCACACCTAACCCCCCTCCATCCCCACACCACCTCTAAATATACAGGATGAAGAAGAAAAAAGGGCTGTTGGGGGTGTTTTAGTTCATCGATTGTAAAATAATTTTTCATTTACATTTTTTTCCCCATTTGTAAAATAAAATATACTAAAATGTACTTGCTTTTTAAAAAAATTTTTTTTTACATTTCTTAAAAATGAAATGTAAGTATATTTGTATGTATGTCTTTATTTATATAGCGCCATTAATTAACATAGCGCTTCACAGTAGTAATACACGTGACAATCATATACAGTAAATAACATATAATACAAATAACAGATCATGGGAATAAATGCTTCAGACATAAAGTAACATTTCGGAAGAGGAGTCCCTGCTCCCAAGAGCTTACAATCTAATTGGTAGGTAGGAAGAATGTACAGAGACAGGAGGGCATTCTGGTGCCAATCTTTATGTATCATATGTATAGTATTAACCACGGAGCTACTCCTATGCTGTGTCTTAAGGTGGGTCTTAAAGGTGGATCGAGAGGGTGCTAGTCGGGTATTGAGGGGAAGGGCATTCCAGAGGAGTGGGGCAGTCAGTGAGAAAGGTTTAAGGTGTGAGAGGACTTTAGATACATATGGGGTAGAGAGAAGACATCCTTGAGCAGAACGCAAAAGTCAGGATTGACTTAATATCGATATGGTGGTAAAGGTAAATATTTTACTGATGGTTATTTAGTCAGTGTAAAAAATGTCACCTCTCAGTTAGGCCGTGGGCTACTTTCTCCTTCCGACCTCCTGCTGATGCTGCCTGAGTCTTGCAGTTGGATTTAATAATTGGCCCCCAACCTATTCTGAGTTTGACGGGCCTGCACCAAGTGAGAAGTTATACACAGCCAAGCAATGCCATTATGTGGTATGCCAAAGCACCTCATGACCCTTATTGACTTATTCAAAAAGAAGGAATTGGGGTCATAAAGAAAACTACGCCAGCGCTGACATCAAAACAGAAACACAATCTAAAAGCATACCGCTGTTAGTCACATGTAACTCTATATTAGAGGATGTGAGAACAACGAGACACTTTTTGGGCCACAGTTTCATTTTCCTGTTTTTTTGTAGTACTATTTTAGGCTGTATACACATGACAAGAGATGCAATAGGCTTCCATAACCTTTAATGAGAGTTCTGCACAGATGGATAGAGTGCTTTCAAAAAGGTCATAGGTATTTGTCATAGATGTGTGTCAAACACACTGTGGACACTTCTAGATCTACGAAGAACTCATGATGGACCAGCAAAAACGTCACAACTGCTGCTAAAAGTGCGCCCCAAGTAAAGAGGTCTTTAGGGAAGCTGGTCATATTTAGACAAGACACCAGGAGAATTTCTCCAACATAGTGATGAAACACGTTTGCAAACTGATTAGGTTAAAAAAAACAAAGGTGCAGTGAGCCGATCAATGAGTCACACGGCGCTCTATGGGCACCGAAGTACTTGGGATGGAGAATTCCATCATCGCAGCCATTCAAGGCTGTCACTGTGTATTAGTCTGCACGCTATACAGAAAATGTCAGTTCTTCACAGACATCAATAAAAGTGTATCTGAGCCAGCAAACAGCATGTCGCTCCTCTAATTCAATTAGGCAGTTCTACCGAAGCGTCTCAGGCCGCTCCGCAGTCCAATGAAATAGTAAAAACAAAATAAAAATAAAAAAAAGACAAAATCGATTTAAGGAAAGTTTTGTGGACCTAGTTACATATTACATAGTTATATAGTAGATGAGGTCGGAAAAAAAAAAGACATACGTCCATCAAGTTCAACCTACGCTAAATTTAGACCTGAAATGGCTTAAATGTTTTCATCTATACTTGCTAATGCAGCTTTGTGTGCAGCAAAAGAACCTGCATATTTGTAATACTTGACTCTCAGATGACACAATGCTCATTTACAAATGTTGACTCGTCCAAAGAGAGCACATATATGAAAAAAGGATCTAATAGAAGGTTTCAACGTGTCTTGCCCTGTGATGGAATGAAGGTTGCTTTCCTCCATTACGCATTAACACATATATAGGCATCAGACGTCTAGAACATGCCTGTCAGCCCGTTAAAGCAGCAATACTACAGTCCCTCCCTTATTTGTACATGCAAAGCATGTGACAGTGTATCATTCTACATTCTTATCTAAGCTGGCAATGGTTTGGTGCTCCTGTTCTAAATCTGCCAAAATCCTGATTGTGTGTCTAACTAAATGGCCGCCTAACGTTGTGCTGCAGTCTGAAATGTTGCAGGTGATATGTAACATTGTATTACTAAGTGTAACACATTACTGTTACAGTTTGCAGACTAAGACGCAGCCTGCTATTTGGAACAAAGTAACAGATCTGTTTGTGATACTTTGTTGCCAAAGGCCAGAGTTCAAATAGGTGTATGTCTGAGCCTGTTTCAACAGGAAGTGGATGTGATTTTCTAAATAGCTGCTGTAGCAACCAAAGTATTCTCAATGAAAAAAAAATGGTATTAGGAGACAAAAAAAATATGTCGGATTCCGTTATGACACTATTATTCCGTTATGACATTATCAGTACCTTAGTGATCACGTGGTTGCAATCCTAGACATCCTTTGCCACTGCCTTATTGTGATACTCCTCTCAATTTTTTTTTTTTAATGCCATGTTAGAAAATAAAATGCATATGTAAACCAGCGGCGGTGACACACAATGACACACCTTCACAACTAGGAGGCAGCCATCTAGGGGTGTTATGTATAATACCGGACGTATCCCAGAGATTGAAATGCACTGGGATTTATTCCTAATCGCTCTGCCTTCAGACACTTATGAAACAGTATAAAATTGCCCTTTCCTGTCTCCTGCAGTTTCAGAAGGTGCCACCGACTTGCAATGAACCTCCATGCACATCGTGCATCATCTGTGATACTTCCAGTGTCAAATACATAAAAAACAACTAAGAGGAACGAGAACAAAAAGGGATTGGATTTATTTTGCATATATCCTCCAGTATATATTTGTATGTTGCACAACATTTTGAGGCTACCTGGCAAGAGGGGTGGTCTACCTTTAACACTTTCAATGCTGGAAGGAGTAAATGGGATGTACAGATCAATGGTTTGCAGGGTTCTGCCAATAAAAGTGTTGCATGCAATCCTATAATTTCATGCGGATTTGCATAGTGCTTTATGCCGCCTCCAATTATTTCCCAGTCTCCTCGTTGCCAGTGACAAATGTCTGCTGAGCACACGGAGTTCTGTCTAACGTGCTATAAAATGCCTGCAGGCTGTTCAAGAGAGCCAATCAAAACACATTCAATTATTTAGGGTGAAAAATAGGCCAGAAAAGGAGGGGAAGGGGGGGGGGAGAGGGGAAGGGGGGGAAGGGGGGGGAAGAGGTGAAGGTGGGGGGGAGAAGGGAAGGAGGGAAGGAGGGGAAGGTGGGGGGGAAGGAGGGGAAGGAGGGGAAGGTGGGGGGGAAGGAAGGGGGGAAAGTGGGGGAAGGGGGGGGAAAGGAGGGGAAGGAGGGGAAGGGGGGGAAGGAGGGGAAGGGGGAGAGGGGGAAGGGGGAGAGGAAAAGGGGGGGAAGGGGGAGAGGAAAAGGGGGGAGAGGGGGGGGAGAGGAAAAGGGGGGAGAGGGGGGGGAAGCGGACGTGAGGAATCAAAGTTTGCTTACCTTCTTTAAGGGCTTTATCCATGCTGTGAGAGAAAACCACTCTCCTTAACTGGCTGGGTTCATGTGAGTTTCCTGGGAACAAACCCTGAAACATAAAAAATGCAGTATTATTACACAGAGGACTCTTGCACAGTGAAATTAACAAAAAGCAGCTGGACGGTGCAATATTGCAAATGAGTACTTTCCTTTTAAAGCATTAATATATCATACAGACTTAAACGTACAAATTGCCACTCGGGACAGCCCGTTCTTCCTGGCAAATGAACGATAATCTCTCCCACAGGAATACCTGGGCGAGCGGACGTGGCTGCCACTTGTAGTTTGGATTTCCCCCCACCCCCCCCGGTTCATCAGCCCAATTAAATCTTAATTGCTGTAAGTAACCTTAAGTTAATTTTCACAGGTGGCACCTGTGCTAAATACCAGCACAAAGCTACATTTTAGGGGATTTGCTTCTGTAAGCACTGTCTGAAGAGTAATCCCGACATACAGGACAGCTTGCACAAATTAAAATACAAACCCTTCGGAGCATAAAAACACAACCAGATCTCCTCGTCTTGTGATCTTCCAAGAGCATTAGTGACTGTACAAACTTATGTGTGGATGCCATCTAATAGATTACCATTTTGTTGATTAAAGATGTTTTCCTATGTTCATTTGTATGTATAAATGAATTTATAGAGCCAACAAAGTACGCAGCGCTTTACAAAAATGACAATACAAGTTAAATATATTACAAACTCTCTCCCCCGCCGTCTCTCCCCCCCTCGCCCTCTCTTCCTCTCTTCCTCCTCGCCCTCCCTCCCCCCTCGCCCTCTCTCGTGTCTTTATTTTCCCTCTTATGTATTTCTCTCTTGTACTTCATGTTTTGTGCTTCTCTTCCTTCCTGTCTTCTTCCCTTTCGTGTCTGTTTTTACCCCAGTGATTTAACCCTTCCCCTCCCTCTCACCTTTCCCAGCCTGTCTCTCAGGCTGCAGCTGCAGTTCCAGCCCCGCGCTGCTCTACTTGAGGCCCCGCCCCTGGCCTAGGCCCCGCCCACTTATGGAGGCTCTGTAGAGGAAGGACTTTCCCCTCTGTCCTACCTATTGCATCTCAGGGCCCCGGCCCCTGACCCAGGCCCGCCACCTGCAGAGGGATTTCCCTCTGTGCTTCCTTCCTGCATCTCAGGCCCCGCAATGTACCGCAGTGGGGGGGGGGGTAGGGAGGGGAGGGGGGAGTGCGGGCCCCTTGGCTATTGCTACACCCCTGGTGGAGACCCTTACAAGAAAGGAGAATAATTTGGAAGTTTATAAGGAAATTAATAGGAAGCAAATAGAGAGAGTTCCGGAGGACAGATGCAGATACGCACTTGAAGTGCAGGAGATGTTTCAGGCAGCAGTGTTTTGAATGGTCAGAGAGGTGTGAGGCAGGGAGGCCAGATAAAAGAATGTTGCAGTAATCAATACGGGAGAGAATAAGGGCATGCATTAGTGTTATAGAGGTAGTGAAACAGAGAGACGCTTATCTTAGCAATGCTGTGAAGGAATAAACGGCAAGAACTAGTAACAGAATTTATATGTGGGGAGCAGTGAGAATTCCTCTTCCGTTCGCCTGCCTGCCAGATCGTGTTCAGCGCTCACCTGTGGAGCACACAATGCCTCTACAAAAAGGAGAGGATATAATTTGGCCGTAGCTATGTCATGGGGCCCTGGAGTGCCAGACCACATCACAGTAGATACGTCAAGGGACAGCCAAAGGGTTACAGGTCCACTCATTCAAATGGGCTGCAAGATGTATTTCCGGCACCGGTATAGAACCTCTGCACATATGGGTCAAAATATTAAGGCAAATGCACTGTATTGATTATTCAGTGCCAATAATGTAATCAATGAGTGATCCTCATCAGATCGATATTATACAAGGCTTAAGGGAAGTTTTCTGCGTGGCACACAGACTGACTCGCCTTAAAGCAGCAATCCAATTTCCCCCCAAATCAAGTACTTTATATGAACCAGATGGTCCTCCGGATTGTAACTGTGGCACTCAATGTTGCTGGGGACAACTCCAATTGCCAGGACTTTGCCCCCCGTACCTTTGCCAGCTCTTGCAAGGAAAAGCAAAGATGGCTGTGGGATTACTAATTCAGACACTGCAAAGTCATGGTTCCCTATTGGCTGTCAGAGCGAGGCAGATCCCAGTGGCCGCACACTTTCTCCTGGACAACTCTTCTTGTAAGGGAATGTCAAAATCAAATATCTCATGAAGCGGGGCGTTCCTGTAGCTTGGAGCACCACAGTTCAGTTCTGGGGGACCTCTTAGTTCAAATAAGGAATAAAAATAGTTAGAGCTTGTAACATACGGCATGTGACCTGCATACGGGACCAGGGTTAATACACAGCTCCCTCAATGGCCCACTTTTCACCTTCGCAAAGGTTCCTCAAATTAACAATATCTTCCTTCAGTCTGTCCCCATATACCATCTGTCACGGACAGCACACAAGTGGGCCCGCGACTTAGATATGTAACCAGGATTAATACACGTGGCTACTCTAGTCAACTCATCTTCCTCCTGCGCAAGGTACTTTCAAAGAGTTAATATTAACCCGAGGAAAGTAAACAAAAAATAAATAAAAAAATCTAGTAGCCTATAATATTTTCCAATAATTCTCACAATAGAAGAAAATCCCTTCCTAACACAGACCTCTTGAATAGAGCGCAATGGGGAGGGGGGGGGGGGGACCGAGTGGCTTCCACGATGATTGCAGCCGCGAGGGAAGCTAATAACACCGGCTAACTGGAGAACATTGCAGAGTAAGCAGTAAACACTAAAATATGTTCCCAGCACTCAAAAAAAATGACAAGTGGAAGAGGAATAAACCAAAACTACAGTAATTTACTCAGAAAAATAGAACACAAAAGTAAGTGAGCGGGAGAAACAAAGGGAAAGGGAAGGATGGGAAAAGGAGAGACAAAGGAGGGGAAATGCACACCCCTCTCACTCCCTGTTGAGAGATGGAGCCAGAGGTACGCCGCGGACAGACTTCCCATAGCCTGGAACCCTTCCCTCCACTGCTGCAGACTGGTCTGTAGAGAACTCTTGCATTGACTTTACACCTGGTGTTCTGGGTTCAGTCTGGACCCTCTCTAATTGTCAAACAGGTTTTTTTTTTTTAAACTTTCATTGTCTCTGTCAGGGATAGTGGAGTGCTGTATATATGGGATAGGTGAACTCATCATATTGCCTATATAGGCCTTCACTGGACTTGGACTCAGGAGATCATCATCGCCTAGTATACAACTATAGGTGCTGTACCAACTTATTTAATTGATTTCATATGGAGTGACATACATTATATTGATTTATAATGTGCATCTGGTTGTTTGCTATTTTGCAGGAAGCTTTTTAACAGGGTTAAAGGGAAGTACCATCGGTCATTCTGACCTTTGGGAATGGGCCTGAAAGGGTTCACCCCCAAAACGTTGCCCCCATTCCCCTGTATTACCACCCCTTGTTTCCCATCCCCTCTTTTCCCCGGGATATTCCCTTCCTTTGTCTCCTTTTCCCATCCTTCCCTTTGTTTCTCCCACTCACCCCTTGCCATATATGTCACGTGCTTATGTGCTACACACACACCTCTGGGTTTTGTATTCTATTTTTATGATTAAAATTAGTTTATCTTATTCCTATTCCACTTGTCATTTTTGAGTGCTGGGAACATATTTTAGTGTCTACTGATGGTGTGGAGGAAACAAGGCACTATGGCCCCAGCCTAACATCTGAAGCCGCAGTACCAATGAACTTTCTAGGATTAAGGCCACTACTCCAGCATTGCATTAATAAAGTTTGTTACTCACTTCCTTATGCTCTGGGGTTTCATTAACATGATTCAAGTGAATACATTCAACTTCCTTTTTATCTACATCTTTGGGAGGACGGGGCAGATGGGGCCCAAAACACTGTCCCACATTGATAAGTTGACCCATGATATCTTTCCTATAGTGTCAGTGTAGTTCATGACCACGATCCCGCCACCTTTATCGAAAGCCCTAATGGAAGCCCTAATGAAAGCCCTAATGATGATATGGTTATTGGTCAATGTTTTTGTAGCTTTGTGTTCCTCTGGCTAGTCTTTGGCGTAATAAAGTTCTTGGTGTCATTCTTGAGCGGGTGAACAAAACGGTGGCTACATGAGTGTTGTAGGAAATAGGATCAAACGTGATTTTTGTTTTCTTAAGGGTGGTACAATGTGTTGTACTGTATCAAGACTAGGTGTATACCCCTCTCTGGATAAATCCCCTGTAGATTTAGAAAAATGGCCCTTCAATTTTAATTGACGATGCAATTTGTATGGTGCAATTTCCCAGTCAAAAGGATCTGTTTATTATGAAAGACATCCACAAGTACGACTCTCCATAGAGGAGATATGTGCCGTTTATACTGACCGTGATTATGTTACTATGCAATTATGTTGCTAACATTTACTGTGTCTGATAAATTGCTTTATTAGCTATCCTGCCTCTTGATGTGGTTGATTTGTATGTATGGAGTCACATGATGTCTTTTACTTGTCTCACAAGCTAGAGCAGCGGTGCGCAAACTGGGGGGCGCGCCCCCTTGGGGGTGCGCAAGATTATGTAGGGGGGGCGCAGGCTGCTTGCGGGGAAACCTGGGGGCGGGCAGAGCTGTGCACGGGCGGCCAGAAGCTCCGTGCAGAGGCTGCTTCTGTGTGATGTCTGCCTTGCTGTGGGGGAGGGGCTTCTCTCTGCACACAGACAGCCCCTCCTCCTCCTGTCCCAGTTTTCAGCATACATGGGGGACTGAAGCAGGCTTAAAAGTGAAAGTAAGTATTTGTGTGTTGTGTTTGTAGAGGTGGGAGACATATTGGGGGGAGGGAGAGAGAAAGAGAGCCATGGAGAGGTGGGAGACATATGGGGGGGGGGGGGGGAGGGAGAGAAAGAGAGCCAGGGAGAGGTGGGAGACATATTGGTGGGAGAGAAAGAGAGCCATGGAGAGGTGGGAGAAATATTGGTGGGAGAGAAAGTGAGCCACGGAGAGGTGGGAGACATATTGGTGGGAGAGAAAGAGAGCCATGGAGAGGTGGGAGACATATTGGTGGGAGAGAAAGAGAGCCATGGAGGGGTGGGAGACATATTGGTGGGAGAGAAAGAGAGCCATGGAGAGGTGGGAGACATATTGGTGGGAGAGAAAGAGAGCCATGGAGAGGTGGGAGACATATTGGGGGGAGGGAGAGAGAAAGAGAGCCATGGAGAGGTGGGAGACATATGGGGGGGGGGGGGGAGAGAAAGAGAGCCATGGAGAGGTGGGAGACATATTGGTGGGAGAGAAAGAGAGCCATGGAGAGGTGGGAGACATATTGGTGGGAGAGAAAGAGAGCCATGGAGGGGTGGGAGACATATTGGTGGGGGAGAAAGAGAGCCATGGAGAGGTGGGAGACATATTGGTGGGAGAGAAAGAGAGCCATGGAGAGGTGGGAGACATATTGGGGGGAGGGAGAGAGAAAGAGAGCCATGGAGAGGTGGGAGACATATGGGGGGGGGGAGAGAAAGAGAGCCATGGAGAGGTGGGAGACATATTGGTGGGAGAGAAAGAGAGCCATGGAGAGGTGGGAGACATATTGGTGGGAGAGAAAGAGAGCCATGGAGAGGTGGGAGACATATTGGTGGGAGAGAAAGAGAGCCATGGAGAGGTGGGAGACATATTGGTGGGAGAGAAAGAGAGCCATGGAGAGGTGGGAGACATATTGGTGGGAGAGAAAGAGAGCCATGGAGAGGTGGGAGACATATTGGTGGGAGAGAAAGAGAGCCATGGAGAGGTGGGAGAGAAAGAGAGCCATGGAAAGGTGGGAGAGAAAGAGAGCCATGGAGAGGTGGGAGACATATGGGGGGGGGGGAAGAGAAAGAGAGCCATGGAGAGGTAGGAGACATATTGGTGGGAGAGAAAGAGAGCCATGGAGAGGTGGGAGACATATTGGTGGGAGAGAAAGAGAGCCATGGAGAGGTGGGAGACATATTGGTGGGAGAGAAAGAGAGCCATGGAGAGCTGGGAGACATATTGGGGGGAGATAAAGAGCCATGGAGAGGTAGGAGACAGAAAGAGCCATGGAGAGGTGGGAGACATATTGGGGGGAGATAAAGAGAGCCATGGAGAGGTGGGAGACAGAAAGAGCAATGGAGAGGTGGGAGACATATTGGGGGGAGATAAAGAAAGCCATGGAGAGGTGGGAGACATATTGGGGGGAGGGGGAGAGAGAGCCATGGAGAGGTGGGAGACATATTGGGGGGAGGGGGAGAGAGAGACATGGAGAGGTGGGAGACATATTGGGGGGAGGGGGAGAGAGAGTCATGGAGAGGTGGGAGACATATTGGGGGGAGGGGAGAGAGACATGGAGAGGTGGGAAACATTGGGGGGAGGGGAGAAAGACATGGAGAGGATTGGAGACATATTGGGGGGAGGGGGAGAGAGAGTCATGGAGAGATGGGAGACATATTGGGGGGAGGGGAGAGAGACATGGAGAGGTGGGAAACATTGGGGGGAGGGGGAGAGAGAGACATGGAGAGGTGGGAGACATATTGGGGGGAGGGGGAGAGAGAGTCATGGAGAGATGGGAGACATATTGGGGGGAGGGGAGAGAGACATGGAGAGGTGGGAAACATTGGGGGGAGGGGAGAAAGACATGGAGAGGTGGAAGACATTGGGGGGAGGGGGAGGGAGACATGGAGAGGTGGGAGACATATTGGGGGGAGGGGGAGAGAGACATGGAGAGGTGGGAGAAATATTGGGGGGAGAGATATGGAGAGGTGGGAGACATATTGAGGGGAGGGAGAGACATAGAGGTGGGAGACATATTGGGGGAGGGGGAGAGAGACACTGGGGGGAAGGTGAGAGACTGGGGGGAAGGTGAGAGAGAGAGAGAGAGACTGGGGGGAGGGAGAGACACAATGGCTAAACAGAGGGATGAAGGTCAAGCAGAGATGGCAGAATTGAGGGTCTTGGGAGGATGAGTTTTGGGGGGCTGAGGGTTCTTCTTTGGGTCAGGGGGGTCATTTCGGAGTATTGATCAGCAGGCGAGATTCATCAGTACCCCCCTTGAGTTTGGTTATGGGGGTCCCTGATCCCTGGGCAACATTTAAAACGGGAATAAATAAATAATAAATAAAACTGGTAGGTAGGAGTGGATGACACTGGGGAAAGCAAATGAGAGAAGGAAAAAAAGGGGTGCGGGAGAGGGAAGGGATGTAGCAAAGAGGTGGATGAATGCCCCCTCAAATGTATTGCCTTTGTGCACCAGAAAAAAAACATTACCAGATGCCAGCAAACAATAAAATAAACAGTGATCCAATACCAGTATACTGCCTGCGCGCACGCCTGCAGCCCAAGCGATTTGTGAACTTGGCTGCAGGAGATTGTAGACGCGTGGCGGACGCGTCACAAAGCTGGTGCACCCTCATTGGCTGAACCAGCTCACGTGCACTGACGTCATGTGATTTTGATTACATTAGGCAGGGGGGCCCGAGAAATTTCATAGATGAAAAGGGGGGCTTGGCATAAAAAGTTTGCTCACCCCTGAGCTAGAGTGCTGCCGATTTTTTTGCTAACTGGCTTTGGGAGTCTCTCTTCACTTCCAAATTAGAAAGTATGTATTTCCCCATGCTTTTTATGACTGCACATTGGCCTGATGAAGGTCGCTGTGCAGACAGAAACATTGGTTATGGACACTCTACAATAAAGAAAAAAACCATTGAACATGCAGTGCTGTCTCCTCATCTCACTGCTGGGTTTGGGTGAAACAGTCCTGAATGTGTGTGTGTGTGTGTGTGTGTGTGTGTGTGTGTGTGTGTGTGTGTGTGTGTGTGTGTGTGTGTGTGTGTGTGTGTGTGTGTGTGTGTGTGTGTGTGTGTGTGTGTGTGTGTGTGTGTGTGTGTGTGTGTGTGTGTGTGTGCGCAAAACAACATTCTGGAATAAAATATATTTCTGCGAGTACGTACATTAATTGATACACACTATAGATTTATTTATTTTTCCTCCAGCTCTTTTCAGGCCAAAGAGATTGCAACCGTCAAATTCACCAAAGCGGAGCCTTATATACCTCTTTGACACAGCCCCACTGTGTTACTAGTGTGTGGGGCAAGCATCTCTTCTCTTATAAACCCTTTGCATTACTACTAGTAGCCCAACAAGGGGCAGGGGGGTGGGGGTGGTGGGTGGATGGAAGGCTACACACAATACATTTGAAATATGGACCACTGCAGGAGACAACTACTACCTTTTTTTTGCACCTAATTTGACCACTCCATATACGCAACTATTGCAGCCAATCTACTGTGTTCTTGCTACTTGACTGGTCCATAGCTCCCTTATTTGCAGTGCACAGTTTGGCCACGGAACACATGCGAATTGCTGGAGCAAGGCTAACCTATTTATCTGGGATCCCTTCTACTCTTTGCCAGCCACATTTCTTAACGGATTACACATATAATCCTCGAGTCTCCGCCAGAACTCAATCACTCGCTTCATTTATTTTCTTGCAGAAGGGATCTCTTGTGAATAGAAACAGGTTTACTTAGGTCATGGAAACATATTCGTCGCATATATTGTGCTGTCAGAACTGGAATTAGATTACAAACGATAGGAAAAAAAATTTACATTGAAAAAATCCTCTATTTCTCATGCGGTCTAAAATCCAACTTATTTATTTAATTGTGAAATTTTCCAGAGAATTGTGTAAAATTATATGGTTTTTTTTTAGATACTACAAAAAACACAAATTACAGGAAGAATGATCACATTGGATCTGTCCCAACCTGGCAAATTGAAACTGACTTGCCAACTTGGAAAGTAGGGTGGGGCAAGCTTAAACCTTGGGGGGGATTCTTCCTGTAATTATACAGGTAAATAAGAATTTTAACCCAGGTGAGTGTTAGGACATGCTTCGGTCATGCCTTGTAAGTGGCAGCAGGCTTAAGACGCTTTGGCCAAAGGGTTAAACTAAATTACCCTTTTTACAAGAGATATATATAGGTATTGCACTGTGTATTTTTGTCACCTTGGAAGTAGCTTTGGGCATTTTTGGTTTTTGTTGTATACATTTAGCCACGCCCACTAGCACTCCTTTTGACACATATGCATATATATATATTATGTGGTAATAGTTGGGGTTTCTCAGAGCTTGTTGGGAATCTGTGTATTTTTTAGATACTCCAAAAACGGTCAATGTAACTTGTCTGAGAAATTCATTGTAATCAAGTCCTGATCACTGGGTTATCCCATTTACGTGCAAGCCCCGCATTACCCGACCAATGAAATCACTGTATATTGTACTTCCCGAGAGTTCTTCTGTTCTACTGAGAGTTAATCACGCAGGAAAATAATGTACAATTAAAAACCATTCAGCGTGCTGTTGCTCTTTTTGGCATTTCAAATTCAAATCTGCTAGCAAAACCATCTCGAATTATAAAGCATGTTAAAAGGAGTACTTCAAGTACTTAAAAGTATTACACTGGCTGCCTGTAAAATGGCGAATTTATGTCAAGATTGGCTTGTTGATATTCAAAGCACTACATGACCAGAGTCCTAGCTATCTGAAAGAGCTTCTTTTTCCCTACACCCCCAGAAAGTCTCACGACCCCCACTTTGCGCACTCCTGAGCTAAAGTACGGTCTGTATGGTCTTTTCCTTGTGTATGGTTTTATTTATAACCTTAACCATTTCCTTTTTTCCCCTTTTTCTGACTGAAGCGCTTTGAGTCCCATTGGGAGAAAAGCACTATATAAATAAAGTTATTATTATTATGCATTCTTCCACTTCACTACCAGCACTTATTACTTCAGGGACTTTGCCACTAGCATGTATTTATTTTCCAAGCAACCATTAAACCATTGCAAAGAGTTAAAGTCGATTTGTAAAGAAGTGTCAAAAAACAAATCAAAAGTGCTACCTATTACATATTTTATTTATAAAAATGTTTAACCAGGAAGTAATACATTGAGAGTTACCTCTCATTTCGAAGTATGTCCGGGGCACATAGTTATAAAAATAATACATGGTTTATTAAAGAACAGGGGTTATACAGTCAAATCACAGACAGATAGAGTTGGAAAAATGGGTACAGGGGATAAAAGGCTTTTGAGTTTTAGATTGAAATAGAGCAGCTTTAACTTTTACATCATCAGACATCAGTGAATGGCAGTAAAAGGCTCACACCCTTTGGCTGCCCTTCAGCTGCGCCAAAGGCTGTGCGCCTTTGGGGCAACGCAGATGCACAGTGGGGTGGGTGGCTGAGATGCAGTGCTGCTGTGAACAAAAGCTCTTTGTGTCCTTATGGCTCGTTAACATTCCAGTGGGTGGGGCTGACGTTCCACACAGAACAAGCAAATGTTAACCCTTAGCACGCTGGTCCTTTAAAGAGGGGTGCCGCTCTTGGGGAGCCCCATCAGGCTGTGCGCCTTTGGGGCAACGTGGATTGTATCTAAAATACAATTATGCCAATATATATAATTATATATATCATTTTTCTTTTTATTTCTCCTTAGAAATTATAATGCGGGCTGGGACACTTTTTACAATTGTATCAATTGTACAAGGTTTTCTTAGAATTCATGTGATACACACATCATTAGGCAACAAATGTTTCATTCCCATGTTATACCAAACAATAGAAGAACACGGCTCTCAAACAGAAAACACATATTGAAAGAGAAAGACGCACAGAATGGGGCGAGAGAGACGCACAGAATGGGGGAGGTTAGGGGGGAGACACGGAATGGGGAGGGAGGAGAAAATGTGTGTGTGTGTGTGTGTGTGTGTGTGTGTGTGTGTGTGTGTGTGTGTGTGTGTGTGTGTGTGTGTGTGTGTGTGTGTATGTGTGTGTACACGGAGAGACAGAAAAGGGACGGGCGCAATTGCTGATGTCATTTGTTTAAAATATATATTTATTTTTTTTGTGTGTCCCGGTTTACTTTAGTAAATCTGGTCACCCTACTCATAGGGTCTGGCACTCTAAAGTTCATCTCTCCTGCCTTGCCTTCAAATACTTTCTGGGCAAGCTACCCATTTATCTGAACAAGCTCCTCACCCCTACCACATGCAGAACTTATCTGAGATCTGACTCCAAAAGACTGGTCATGGTATTGTATTGTATGTCTTTATTTATATAGCGCCATTAATGTACATAGCGCTTCACAGTGGTAATCAAAAAAATAACAGATAGTATAAATAACAGATCATGGGAATAACTGCTTCAGACATAAACGTAACATTAAGGAAGAATGGAGGAGCTTACAGTCTAATTTGTCTAATGGTCCCAAGGTTCACCAAGGTCCCAAGCGAATTAAAGATATACAGTATTGTGACGGATTGAGGGGTGATATTCATTTTAGGTACAGTACCTTGTGTAGGTGAAAAGTGGATCAGCTAGATAGCTGTGTATTAACCCTTGTCCCATACACTGGTCAGGCGCTCACAGGTGCTGTATGTAACAAATGGTAAGATATATTGTGATGGATTGAGAGGAGATATTACTCATTTGAGGGACCTGGCATAAGTGAAGATTGAGTCAGCTAGTTAGCTGTATGTATTAACCCGTGTCACATATAGAAAAGTCACGTGCTCACAGGTGTGCTGTTCATGACATCTAGCTTCAAAGGTTATCATGGTAAACACTTAGGCCGCGCTTATAGTCCTGGCGACGTCGCATCAAAACAAGTTTACGTAAGCCGTCGCGTGTGCCTATAGAAGGCGCGACCGCGACGGCTTGGTCGCGATCGCTGGAAGTCAATGAAAATTGATTTTTCGGCAACTGCCGCATGACGTCAACAGTTCAGCCAATGAGGGCGAACCGCTCACAGCCACGTCCCCCGTCTCTTGCCTCCTACACTATAGGCAAAACACACTCCTACAACGGCGACGGATGACGTCATGTCGCCAGGACTATAAGCCGGCCTTAGACTGCGCTTGGCTCTTGGGAGAGTTCCATTTTAACCTCTCAGACAATTAATATTTCAAAAGCTTTTATCTCCTGAAGGAAGCATCAGGTTTAAAAAATGGGAACCAGCTTTGGAAAAGACAAGACATCTCTTCAAGAAAGCAATTAATCCTGAACAAGGAGAGTACCCCACTCTCCGTGCCTTCCCAGGTGAGCTAGAAGGGAAAAAGTTCATTTTTTAAAATGGTTTGCAAAATGGTTGAAAGTCAACGGGAGGTAGGCAAAGGAAATGATCTATGTAAACCAGAAGGAAGGATGGTGAAGAACATGTAAAAAAACCAAGCAAACGAGCGACAAAAAGCCAGGACCAGATAAATGGTGCATTACTGGGCTGAAGGAGCAGCTCAGTGAGTAAAGACACTGACTCTGTAAACAACGGCACTGAGGTTGAAGCAGGGGAGCCTGGTTCAATTCCCGGTGTCCGCTCCTTGTGACTTTGGGCCAAGTCACTTTATCTCCCTGTGCCTCAGGCACCAAAAACATACATTGTAAACGCATCTTGGCAGGGACCTGTGTCTGTAACTATCCTATGCCCTGCGTACCTCGCACTATACTGTAACTGTGAAGCATTTTGAGTCCCATTGGGAGAAAAGCGTTACATATAATAAAAGTTGTTCAAGTTATTACAGCCACAGGTGAAAAATACTTGGTACCATTGTTTGGCCACTTCAAATACATCACATATAATGACTTCTAAGCAGTGGGGACGGTTAGCCAACAGGACTGTACAGAGAAAGAGATTAGCACCAAGGAGTCAGCAATGTTACTTTATAGATGAGAATTATAACAGCCACTTCTAAAAGGCAGCATTCACACAGACAAAAAAGGAAAATAAATTAACCAGGCTTAAAAGAACAAATCTGATTTGCATCATAACGTGGCATGTTTTCCGGGGGCCCCTATCCACCAGTTCACTGGCACATTATTTCTGTAAGGCCCTTTATTTCACAAATAATTGGACTACTCAAATGTGAAGTATGGGCTTGTACAAAGCATACTAAAAATAAACCAACGCTTTTTAATCACCACATTTTCAGCGTCCCTACGTACAGCGTATAGAGCTATGGGACCCCAAATAAGCGAGTGATCTCTGCCACACATCAAAAACATGTTGACCCCTTCAGTATCAGAGAGGCCTGCACTGCATTGTTCAGCGTGTATCCAAAAAAGCGCAAGGGGCAACCGAGGGCATTGCTGCTGCAAAAGGGACAATCTCATGTAGCAGCCAAACAATGCAACACCTTATCAGTGTAACAGGCCCAACTTGCAAGATTAAATCCCCCTGAAGGCTAAGGCCCCGCCCTCAGTCAGCGCGCCCGCACTGCAGACAGGCAGCGCGCTGACAGGCACAGACCGCGATATGCGGTCTGTAGGGAGCCGGGAGTGGGGGCGTGGTTTGAGCGGAGGGACCTGCTACTCCTCCCCCCCCCTCCCTCCACGGGCTCGGTCTCCCGGGTTGCAGCAGGGAGCTGCTGCGGGATGCTGGAAGGTAAACAGCTCCCGCTCCCTCTCCCTTCCCCCACAAATGCCCTCCTCACACACGCTGATACACACACACACACACACACACACACACACACACACACACACACACACACACACACACACACACACACACACACACACACACACACACACACACACACACTACCTTGTGGAGGAAGCTGTCTAGTAAAAAACTAAAATTGTGAGGCGCTACTTATGAAGGTGAAATATATATATATAAATCAAAAGTAATGTAATAAGTGACGCGACGTGACCTCGGGAGGGGGATGGATGGAGTACACCTATGCTGCGCATCAATTTTTATGTGTCTAAGCACATGTTGATCATGTAAGTGCAATATCAATTGCCTTTTTCAATATATCCATAGTGAACATACAGTGTTGCACTAGAATTGTCTTTCTTTCATTTCCATTGAGGGTTTGTCCTGCTAACATCTGGGAGTGTGTACAAGCAAGACCCCCCTGCACATTGCTGAATCTACCCACTGCATCTATTACTATTCAAAGGCTGTATTATCACTGGGAGAATGTGAGTTCCCATTCACGATTCCTGTTTAGGTTGCTGTGTTTATTTAGACATACCACACTATTTTATTATTTTTCCCTTACATGTATATGGAGGAAGTTGTCTGACAGCTTCCGCCCCCGCCGCTGATAGGCTCATCAGCGCACCATGTGACGCGTCACCGCTCGGGATCACAATTTTCTTGCATCCCCTGGCAGCTGACGCAGCGAGGGGGGACTGGGACCGGCTAGGAAAGGATACCCGTGCTGGTGAGGAACACGCACGCGGCCGCGCGGGCCGCCGGACGCAGCGGGACTAAAGCCTTAACCATCTGCTACGAGACAAGCTCGCGACACATCCCCCTCTGATAGCAAAGGGGTTAAAGTAAAAATGGCACCTGGTGCAGTGAAAATGTAACAGGTTTTGGGTTTCTTTCCTATTCTCCTAATTGTACGCCTAGCCTTTGTTTACCATGGAAATGTTAAAAGGCAAGACGCCAGGGCGTGGCCTGGAACAAAACAGAATGGACGCCTGCTAGAGCCATTCCGATCCCAGGAAAATTCTAAAGCCAAACTAATGCACTAATAGAGAACCAACGATCTGGGAAACCAAATGATCAAGGTAGTGACTTCCCAGGAAGATTCCTCCCAAACACTTAATCAAGTACACGAGGATGTCCGAGATGGAGTGCCAGGAGGATCAGGATAATTGCTCCTGCAGGAACAACCTACGAATCTGTGGTGTTTCCGAGACGACCAGAGACACCAGAGTTTCTAGAAAGTCTCCTCCTGCTGCTCTGTCTGGACACTCCAGAGCCCCAGCTTCTCCTCGACAGGGCGCACACGGTGCTACAACCCCAGATGTCAGCTCTCCAAGAGATGTCACTCTCAGTATTCCCTGTTTTCATGTGAAAGAAACCATAATGGCAGCCACCAGAAAATCACCCCTCGATCAAGCAGGATGGGGCAACATTTCCGATATTTACAGACCTATCCTCCAGCGGCACAAGGAGCTCAGGCCCTGCATGAACAGATGGTTCATTACAGGTGGGGTTTCCCCTTCCAACTAATCATGCAGAGGGAGGGGTCACAGCTGCCCATTAAAGATCCGGCCGAGGCTCAGAAGTTTCTAGAAAGAGTGGGCGTGCACCCCAGGTCGGAGACAGAACAGGGGAAGTTGGAGCACGGCAGGAGAAGCCTCGCCTATGTGAACGAGAGTGGACTCATGGTACGGATACCTGACACAGGAGCTAGTCAGCACCACACTGGGGCTGAACGGTCAACCCACATGTCATGATAATAGCTCATGATGTAGATAATCCATTTGGTGCTTGATGGGTTAATGAGCTACACATGTTTTTGCGAAATACAAAATGCTGGGCTTGAAACAGGTCAGGGGTGTATCTTCTGGTCTACTCTGAACTTCAAAGGGACTTACTTGGGGCGGTGGTCCATCCTGGATAGTCCACACAAGGTGTCAACTGTTTTAATCAAGTTCTATAGACATGGTCAGGGGAAAGGAGCTTCAAAGCATCCTCCAGAAGAGGTGGGCTTATGCTGATGCCATGAGGAAAGAATGTATTTAAGACTGGGCAAAGATTTTGAAAAATCAGATCTCACCAGAGGCATGCTTGGAACAAAGCACGCGAGGCCTCATGTTCTGAGCCAGTGGACTCTCTGGGGAAAATCTATAGCATTGGGTAAATTATAGGATTTCCGGTTTTACCCTTTTATTTTAAGAAGCTGTTCTGCCTTTTATTGTAACTATTTTTTTTGTAATACCGTTTCTGTAATCAAGTGGATAGATATGATTTGCAATTGAATAAAGGTTAATATTAACTCACTGGTTCCTTGCGGAGGAGAAAGGTGAGTTGGCTAGAGTAGCCGTGTGTATTAACCCTGGTTGCATATCTAAGTCACATGCTCACTTTTGTGCTGTTCATGACGGTGGTACATTGGAATGGATTGAGGGGAGATATAACTCATTTGAGTTACCTTTGCAAAGGTGAAGAGTGGGGCAGCTTGCGAGTTGTGTATTGATCCTTGTCCTTTTGGGGAGATATTGTCCATTTGAGGGACACCTGTTGACGTGTAAAATGGGAGCGCTTGCGAGCGTCTGTATTAACCCGTGTCCCGTATGCAGGTTGCGTGCTAGCTGGGTGTCGTACGTGACACCACAGCTCGGCGATGCATGTCCAGCATGCCTCCCGAGACAGACCAGCTCATCAGAGTGGCCCTTGCAGTGGACAATGAGGCTTTGACAATAGACAAGGAAAAGGCTTGTTCACAGGTGCTCCGTAACTACACTATAGCCAGAAAAAAAACTAATGACTGAAAGGTTGACCCAAAGACCGATCTTGCATAGAGTTTGTGGGTTGGGTTCCAGCGGGCAGAGGCTGGGTGGGTCAGACCCAGGGTGAAGGACGAGGTATGGGCCTGAGGTCACCTGCTTCTGCCCCTGGTGGCCCTGGGACGTTGAAGAACAGATAAGTTATAATATTTGACGTATTATGTCTGGCTGTTGATTTCCATTAAAAGGCCTGTGACAGATTTAATTTTAAGCCCATTGGGAAATACCTCACGATATAGAGGTAAATAAATCAGAACAAAAATCGACACCCTAGTTTTTTCTCCCCTCACAAACTAGGTAAGCCTTTAATGTGAGAGCTGCATCAGAGCGGCCTTCATCACATGAGGTGCTGTGCTTTTCCTTAGCCCCTCCAACCTCTCCTATATGATTACGCATTCGTTCTCAACTACCTTTAATTCTTCTGGGGAGGTATTGGCAGAGTTCAAGACGACAGCGCTAGGCTCTCACTGCCCCCCCCCCCCCCCCACATTTTTTTGGCACTGTATACGTTTATGGTGGTAATCATAGTGCCCATATACCCGGGTTCTGTTATACAGCCAGGAACTTTTTGGTTGGTTTTGATTTGTATGTACTGTACACAAGTGTTATTTGTTTTATTGTCTTCTCTCCTTACCCCTTCGAATTCTTTTCTCCCCTCTCCCTCCGGCTCATCTCAGTATCCATGGGCAAACCTTACCTGGGCATAGCAGCCAGCACCCCAGAAGGTGAATGTAGATTATTCCCTACATTTTTCTCCTCCACATGTTCAATCAAGGTAATCTCACATAATGTCAAAGGCTTAAAGTATTGGAAACATAGGCTAGCATTTGACAACTATAACAAGGCAGCTGACATCATATTCATGCAGGAGCCTCATTTTAGCAGGAGATCTGTCTCCAAGTACTTTCACAAACAATTTTCACAGGTCATTCTAGTCTCCGCTCCAAGAAACAAGTAGCTATTTTCATTAATAAAACAATCCCCTTCAAACTAGACTCAATCAAGAGGGACAGACAAGGTACATGTCTCTGCTTGACAGGCATGCTTGGAGGAGCATTTATCACGCTAGCTAATCTTTATGCATGAAATAAAGCAAGGGGCCCCTTGTTTGAAAACATATTTGCTCTACTTAAACCTATAACCAAAAAGATAGTGGGCGGCGACTAACACTATTAAATGCCAGACTGGAGAAGGCTGGGACTGGAAATCGATACTCTAGAACTAGGATGCCTAAAGATGTAAAAATCTTAGACTGTATGAAAGACATGCAATTAAAGGCCATCTGGAGAGCTCCCTACCCTTTGGATACAGATAACATGTTCTTCTCAGCTCCCCATTACTCTTATTCCCGCATTGACCTTTCCTCATTGACGCTCACCTTGTAGCTCAGGTCCCATGGGTTAACATTTCCAATATTACATGGTCAGACCATGCTATGATTGATATCATCCCTAGCCTGTAAACCCCCCCTCCCCCCCCCGAGCAGCAACGGACAATGGCGTCTGAATGACTCACTACTTCGCACCGGAAGTATTACTCCAGCTGGATGACTAACTGAATTTTTTCTTTAAAACAAATTGTTCCCAGATAATCCCATTCGCCACTATATGGGAGGCACAAAGCTGCCCATAAGAGGTGCAATAATTAGAGTGGCCTCATCCAGAAAAAAAACAAACAAAAAAAACGTGAACTCCAACACAATGATTCATCAACGGAATTAAGCAGACTAGGATAGGAACATAAGAAAAACCACTCTGCAGCACTTTTGGCAGATTTTATCACAATCAGGGGTGAACGTAATCTATGCCTGACCTATAACACAGAGCAGGTCATACGCTGGACATCCCAGATGTTCTACGAACGTGGCAACAAAGTTGATACAAAGTTAGTCAGAAAACCAAGGGACACTTTTTCTTTATACTATCCACGCCATTCGAGTTGCTGATGGCTCGCTAACGCACGACTCTGCCTGATCAAACATTTCCAGCTATTTTACCAGAAACTATATGATGGGGGAAAAAAAGGTGGATCCTCAGATAGGCTCTCAAACTAAAAACTGTATTTATTTTTTAGATTCATGCCATCTACCCAAACGAAATGGCTCCCAAAGACCAAAACCTAATGAACCTAGCACTAGCGAATAGATTGCCGCTGCTATCTTGGAGCTCAAGAACGCCAAATCCCCCTGTCCAGACGGGTTCTATAAAAACATTTGCCGAGATCTGATCACCCATCTTGTGACCATGTTCAACAAATTCATGGGGGCAGTCGCAGATATTAGCAGCAAACATTGTGCTAAACTTTAAAAAAAAAAAAAAAAAGACCCTACAAATTGCGGCAGCTATCACCCAATTTCACTCATCAATACAGATATTAAGATATATGACAAGATTTTCGGCAACTGCCTGGATGAATGTGTCACTCCTGGTGCATCATGATCCCGGACAATGTCAGAAAGACAAATACAAATTCACAGAATTCACTTCAAGACCCCCTCTATGCTACTAGATACCGAGAAGGGCTTTGATAGGTTGGACTGGGGTTATCTATTCAAAGTGCTCCAAAGCTTTGGTTTCTCAGAAAAATCTCTAAGAGATTTTTGGCTCGTACATTTCGCCAAACACCAGAATAGAATGCTCCAGGCTACTATCTGATATAGTGCCAATAGCTAAGGGGACTAGATAAGGAGACAGAGGATGAGACACGCACTCAATATCAAGGGTAATAGAGGTGGGGTACTTAGCTGCCGGTGCGCTGGTCCTGGGGAGCTCCTGTAGTCCCAAATGTTCCAGTACAAAAAAGAAAAAGCGGTCTTACGTAAGACCGTGTGCCTGCTTCTTTTTTGGACTAGATAAGGAGGCCTCCAGTTTGCACGCTCTATCGAACCACTAGTGGCCACAATCAGATTAAACCCAAACATAACTGGGATCACAATAGGACCAAGATTACAAACTATCCCTCGTCACGAATGATGTTCTGCCAACAATTTCCAGACCTTTCGCATCCCTCCCTAATCTATTTAAAACCCTCAACCAATATGGTGCGATTTCGGGTTTCAAAATCAACCAGGCCAAATCCATAGCTCTGAATATAAACCTCCCAGAAAATACATATACTTTTAATTATCCTTGTGTAGAGAGCTCCTCCCCAATTTAGGGATTCTCTTTACTAGATTATGTGAAACATCTATGTAGAGCCAACTATCCCAAACGAAAGAGGTGCTTCAAGACAGCCGCGAATCATGGAAAAAATACATCATTGACCAAACTGATGTACTTGTTCTGCACACTCCTAATCCCAGTTGCAAGCCACAATTTAAAGGTTATACAGACACGCATGTCTACATTTATTTGGGGGCAGGAGACCGAGGACCAGAAGCACGATTATCCAGAGGCCCACCAGCGTGGTTTGTTTGACAGCCCGAACCTCTTAAAATATCTATAGGCCTCCCA
Organism: Ascaphus truei; assembly: GCF_040206685.1. Taxonomy (NCBI): domain Eukaryota; kingdom Metazoa; phylum Chordata; class Amphibia; order Anura; family Ascaphidae; genus Ascaphus; species Ascaphus truei. The sequence continues at coordinate 371,119,648 of NC_134483.1, forward strand.
GTTAGGACAGCTGCTTCTCTAGAACTCCCAGATTAACACCAGAGGCTGGGTCGATGTGGAAAATGAATTAGGCCTTGATTATATCGGCGGCTGCCGGGCACACTCCCTCAGGGCGATGCGCCGCCCGAAACCTGCACTGCAGGCAGGCGGCATCAGGAGGCGACAGGGAGGCATGGCCATGACATCACATGAGCAGTTCGCTCTCATTGGCTGAACTGCTCACGTGACGTGGCCGTCGCTCAGGGAAATCAATTTCCCAGATCTGCACGCTTGGCTGCCTCAATCGCGCAGATCGGCCCAAAGACTCTCTGGCCCACCACACAATAAATCACTTCATAAATCTCTGGGATCAAATCAAATTCAGATTCCAACTTGCATCAAGGATATCAGGTATGATTCCCTGTTCCAAAATTTGCACCCGGGCCAATACACACCTCTTTCCCAGCCTGGAAAGAAGCAAAGATCACCCATCTATTTCGGTTCAGGTGGCACCTAACTCCAATTAGAAAGCACACCATAAATGATCCTAACTCACCTTTGAATTTTCGGGGCTGTTGTCAACACGGCTCTCTCCCCAAAATGTTGTGGACTAGAGGTAAGATCGTGCCAGCGTGGAAACTGGTTTTCTCTCTGGTTAACTCAATGTTAGACTCGGCCTTCCTCCGACATGCCTAAAGCATCTTATAAATTGACCCAACACATTCTTCTAGCAGTATGCTGGAACAGACCATGTCAGACCTTAATGTGATAAAGCAAAGGATGTGTCAAACATTTGATATGGAAAAAAGAGCAGCCTGAGAGAAACATCCCAGCTATGCTGTAAGGGTACAGACATGAGGAAAGGTAAGTCAGTGGCGCCTCCAATCTCCCCAGGTTGCCAGCACATGCGAGCCACTGGGAAGGTCCCTAGCCCTTACCCCCCTCCCCATGTCATGTTGTGATTGGAGTTCATTACCAATTTCAAATTCCAACAGGGAAAATCATTAAATGAGGTAATGTGAAGCGAATTGAATGTACCGATGTGTATGCTATTACTAATGTACAACTGTGGTCTCCCGCCATATTGTTTTCCCCTTTTTTGTTTCTGACCCCTTGAATATCTGCAAAATAAAAACAGTCAAAAAATAAATAAACTATAAGATCTCAATCACCTACGACAATTCAATTTGGTCCTAGAAGGAGCTGTCCCTATAACAGAGGGCTGGTTATAGTCAGAAAAAGATAATGGGGAAGATACCATTGGATAATTAAATCAATAACTGCGGAATGATCAATATGGACTGAAATGGAAGTTGTGTGTCATACACATTTGTGTTGGAAGAAAATAAGTGCTCTCTCCATTTATTTAGATTTAACAACCCTTAGGACGGTGGAAAAACTCTGCAGTTTTCCCAAACTGCGCACTAATTTTTTGTTATCCTTTATGGTTTTTCTATTTGTAGGGAAACCTGCATGGAAAGCTTGAGCCCAGCACCGAGCAGGTTAATTCAGCGCAGACTGTCCTAATTAACCTGCTCGGCGGGCTGATTAGCTCTTTAAAAAGCCAGAAGCTCCCAGTGTTCTAGATCAGTAGTCCAGGGCGTTTCCCTGGACTAGAGGACAGAGCACACAGGGACTACTTCTCTCAGACACAGGAAGATACTGGACCCTGGACCACTGTGGAGAGAAGGCTGTACTGGGATTTTTCTCTCTCACACCCCACCCACCAGCCCCCACCCACTCTCCATCAAACTGGAGGAAGCCAGGGCATGAAGGTAACTGACCTCCACCTTCAACTGTTTGTGATTGTTGTTGGTAAGGGTCCTAGTCCCCCAACCCATAGACTTGGTGTGGTGTAGTCAGTGCTCCTCCCTATGTGAGTTAGGCCTGTTTTGTTTGTTTTCCTTTAAACCCTGTTTTATCTGAAACATAAGATGTGTTTATGTTAAAGATTTGGCTAATAAAAAGCCTATATTCTTCCCCTAAAACACATCTTCATGTTTTAACAGCACGTATCCACTACGGTCCATTAAAGTTAACGCAGGGATTTAATGAGAGGTTAGTAAAGTCATACCTAAAGGAGGCGCAACTCTTCTTCAGACCCTGAAATATAGGTTTTGCGGAGAGGGAGAGAACCTACTTTTGTTAAAGTATCACGTGATCTCTATACCTCCCCAAAAACTCCTTCATAAAACATGTGGAGAGATATCTGTGCACAAACAGAGATACACCTAAGATACCTGGGACATATGCAAATATTTGAATACACTTTGCATATCCCAATTACTATATTTCCCAGGTATATCAAGTGTTGAGTTTTCTTCACAAGTATCTCTCCACATGTTATATAAAGGATGTGTTTGGGGAGGTACGCAAATCACTTGGTACTTAATAAAAATAGGACCCTTCCTCTATCTCTTCTCATATTTCAGGGTCTGGGTGGGAGTAACGCCACCTTTATGCAAGATAAGCTTAACGCCATGTCATTTGAAGCCAACCCAAGACTGTGATAACTTAACATGGCCTCAAGCCTATGCCAAGGAGTTAAACAATGGCTCTTGTTATTGCATATAATTAGCTATGTGAAAATACGTTAACAAGATCGTTAAGAGATGTAAACAGAAATAGCCCTAAGTGTGCACAGTGCCTTTTGATAAATCAGAGAAAATTATTGTGAAATAAATATGATAAATCACACACTTAAAACTAGAGAATTGTAAAGGAGGGGTTCTAAACTTTCTAATTCATTGCCAATGTATTGATTTTGCAAATACAAAACATAATTTCGTACTGGCCATACCTCCAAATACGATTCCTTCTATAAACATAATGACAAAGCTAAGAAGTCATCATGAACCTACAACCATGTCAAACCATAATCTAAAACCCATTCCCAGCTCTACCACGGACACAAACAAATACCACACCCATAATACTGCACCACTCCAAAACCCACAACCTACTCCTGGATCCCGTCCAACACAAAACCTTAACCCTGCTGCTGCAGATTGTAACCCGGATCCTGATGTAGCTGAAGGCTGTGGGTGAGAAGGGAAGAAGCCATACACGAGACCAAGTTCGGGTTGCTTCTCTTTCTCCCACTATCCCCCAGGGAGGTTGTGGACCACATGGGATAGAAAGGGATGTTCCTTCTCTTCATGGGTAAGTCCCACTAACAAGCAAAACCTTTTTAAAACGACTTCATGTAGGCAGCTTCCATTATACAGATTCACTCAAGTGAACTTGTGTATTGACTAATAAATAAACCATTTGTATTTCCTTTGCTTCCTGTGCAATTGATTCCTAAGACGCACTTCTTGTGCTACACATTTATCCATTTAACTAATCACGTATTTCCTTTACGAACAGAAGAAAAACAAGGGGGAGTGGCAATTTACATATAACGCAGGCTGATTGTAAAGAGATTACCGTATGTAAAGAGTGTATAAAAGGATGCAACTACCACAGGACCATTAAGAGTTAAATACTTATACAGGCATACCCCGCTTTAAGGACACTCACTTTAAGTACACTCGCGAGTAAGTACATATCGCCCAATAGTCAAACAGCAGCTCACGCATGCGCCTGTCAGCACGTCCTGAACAGCAAAGTTAAACTCCCTACCTGCACCGAAGCTGTGCGCAAGCGGGGAGACTATAGGGCCTGTTACACATGCGTTATTTACATCAGTTATGCACGTATATGATGATTGCAGTACAGTACATGCATGGATAAGTGGGGAAAAGGGAGTGCTTCACTTTAAGTACATTTTCGCTTTACATACATGCTCTGGTCCCATTGCGTATGTTAATGCGGGGTATGCCTGTACTTTACTTTTTTTTAAAGTACCAGAGTCACGTACATTTAACCTATTAAAAGTTGTCACTACCATTAGTGCACTTTGAAAAAGGGGCATTCCCAGCCATCTGGGACCAATCAAGTCCCACACTAGACAGACTCACCCTCACAAGGAGCCCCCACTGCCTCTGCAGGGGATGTCGGTACAGCGGCAGCAGCAGCTGAACCCCACTAACCACCTCAGTGATTGATGGGTTTGTAAGGGGTGAGAGACACAAAAGAATGCTCCATTTTGATCGTGAGTGACCCCATTCAAAGCTCCCAAAATATGGTAGGCTCCCAAGAGACGTTCCCAATGTTCTTGATAGGGACCGCAGCCCAATGTAACTCTTACATTAGGACTGTAGGAGTTACATATAATACAGCCATTACCTGAAATGGGGGAACAGCTTTATTTTAGGTGCCTTCCAGTGATGCCATATCAGAAGACATTATACCAGCTTGGTGAGGCACCATTCTTATCAGATGATCAATAACCCACCGATCTACCAACTTAATACATACAAAAACATAAACAGCCCGGCAGGTTCAACAGAGTTTATGCTCAAAGCAAGCAACAACATGTCATCAGGTGGAGCGCATAGGGAGGAGAATGTTAATGAAGGTATAACCTCCACTTAGGAAAACACCATGCCAGAAACAGGACAGGCACAAGGAGTAACATAGTACGGGTCTCTGCCAAAGAAGTAGCCTGTAAAACCTTAACCCTTTACAGTGCTCAGGGGCCTGCAATGTATTGTTCTCTGGCACTGAAAGTGCAATAAAGTAAATCTACACACACAAGTCTATTTATCAAAGTTTCCCGGCTGCAAAGCTGGAGAAAAAAGAAGCAATATATGTATTAGAGGTTAAAGTCACCTTGGGCCTCTTGTCGGATTTAATTAATAGGAAAGAAGCAGCAGCATTTACAAATGGTACATTACATTATTTTGTTGTGCCCAACAAGGCTTCGCTTGAATTGCTCTAATAACCACTCACGAAAATTACAAACCTGATACAAGGGGAGAAAATCAACTTGATATATTGACACACAGGAACTGTAATAAAAAACAATTATCAAACAAGTATCAATGTAACTTTATAATGTCCATTTTGGCCTTTGATATATTCCCTTATATGTTTTTGTTCAATCAGCTAAAGCGTTTTCTTATGCTCCACAAATATGAAACCCTGACTTTAATGTCACTGACTGCAGATGAAATTGGAGGATATAGACTGATCGCTATTGTGTCAGCCTTCAATAAAGGCAGATAAGATAAAATAATCTTTTTATGTTCGATTATTATCTTTGCTGACAGTTCTCTGCAATTCGTCCTGGTGGATCATGAGGATCTGAAAAGTTACTTTTCCCGTTTGGGAAATAGTGTGCATCAGTCCAAGCAGCGTTTTTTTAAATATTTTTTTGCCCCTTTAATACGTGCAGCAATAAAATCCACACAATGATGAGTAATTAGCCAAGTTGCAGCTCGAACCGTTCTCTTGTGATCGATGGACGAAGATTCGGCTCGGGGGTTCACTAAATGGCTGTCAGTGCAGCAGAAGAGGACTAAGGCTTTGGTCCCGCTGCGTCCGGCAGAGCGCGCTACTTACCATCTGATGGTATCCTCCCGAGCAGATCCCAGTCCCTCCTCCCTGCACGGCTCACTACACGCTGTGACGCGTCAGCCGCCAGGGGATGCAAGAGAATTGTAATCCCAAGCGGTGACGCGTCACGTGGGATGGCTGTGAGCCAATGAGGAGAGGGGGAGGCTTCGGGGAGCGGTGAGGAGAGGGGAGGGGGAAGCAGCTGCAGCACCAAGGGAGCCCCCCTGCTCCCTCCCACAGACTCTCTCCTCATAGTCTGTGTCTGCAGATGCACGGGGAGGTGCGGGGGGGAACCCCTGGCAATGCGGAGAGGAGGCTTCGGGGAGCGGGGAAGCAGGGGAGGGAACTCCCTGGCACACAGTGTGATGCTCCCGCACCCTGTCATTGCTGCGCCCACCCGACCCATTTTAGCCACGCCCCCTGCTCCCTATAGACCGCAGATAGCGGTCAAGTGCCTCTCCACGCGCCGCCTGTCTGCAGTGCGGGCGCGTGGTCTGAGGCAGCGGGGCCTTAGCCTAAAGCTGCAAAGTTCTTTGAGGAAGATCATGTGACCAGGCAGTCACTAGATACAATTGGTGCACACCTGGAGATGGGGCACGGCTCAAAAAGGGTTGTGCAAGAGCCTGTTTCAGAAGAGGAAGGGGGTGTGACTTTGTAAATGGTTGCTATAGAAACAAAAAATGCTTGTTAAAGTATAAAACATAAAAAATGTAATTTCAGCGTTTTAAAAAAAATGCTACAAATATTTTGTCACAGTACAGAATCTCTCTCTCAGAAAAACACATGTACAGTAGGATATTGCTTGGTCTGCAGCTGCATAATATTTTTTTATTACTTTACATTCCACAGTTTGTAAGAAGGCTTATACCCTCAAAAAGGTACGTAAAGTGCCCGTCCTCAGTAGACTAAAGAATACATGGCCGTGGCATGCTTACGGTGTTAAAGCTGGATGAGGTATACTCTATCAAAACTAACACTCCTATTTTTAAATCCATTTTTTTCTCCACTTGTTTTACAAACATGGTTAAATCAGACTACGGGTGGTTTGGATTCCCTAATGTGTGACGTCAGTGTGTGAAGAGTTTGCGCACACACAAAAAAGTCCCTTCTCCTCCACTCTGCTTTCCTTTTACTGCCTCTCTGATAAAGGGGAAACAGTTGATTGACAAACACTTCACATTCAGCGTGCCCAAAGGAGAACCCCGTACAGTACTAATACTTCATATTAAAGGAGCACTAATACTTGGTGCTGAATACCAAGTATTTATTTATAAAATGTTTTACCAGGAACACATTGAGTTACCTCTCGTTTAAGCATGTCCTGGGCACAGAGTTATGGAGACAAATACATAGTTACATTAAGTGAGCATGGTTATATACAAGACATTGCATGCACAGTAAGGCTGTGCTTATACAGCCGGCGATGGCGACGCGTCCGATGACGTTACCCGTCGCCATTGCGAAAGTTGTATTTTAGATTTGAGACGTCGCTGGGGAAGGGCAGACGGGTGGAGAAGCTCCCTGATTGGCTTATAGCCAGTCATGTGGAGACCGACTCTCCAAAAATCAAAAACTACTGACTACCAGATTTTTGGTAGCGTGGTCACTCCGTGGCGTCCACTATAAGCGCAGCCTGAGAGATAATATATGTTATAGCCGTATGTAACAGTTACAGACCAGATTTAAAATGTGAGACAGCTTTAGTGTCATGGGAGAGGGGGTTTGGCCCGGTATTAAAGGGGTTACACCCCATTTGGCCACCCCCTGCTCTCACTTGGGAAGCAAGGGGTTAACTGGACTGCGGTTCAAAAATGTGTTTTTCCCCTGCTTCAGCAACCAAATGTATATTCCCCTGTAAATGTGTATTGTTCCCATTCCCGTGTTTGCACCAACACATACACTGGGATGGATGCGGGAGGGAAAGGGTTAAGATTAACTCAGTGTTTATAGCCCTTTGTCCCATTTTCCCGCCTTTTCAGGCTCCAGTTTGCAGCCTCCCAAAGGTCGCCATTGCAGCTCCATTCAATCCAATGGCGGATCTAGCGGTTTTGGGCCCGTTTCCAGCGAAGACCAGCAGGTGGCGTCCGAGAGGAGGAGCGGCGGTTACCCATTGTAAGTCAATGGGGCCATTGACTTCAATAAGGATTCCTCGACGCCGACCTCCAGGAACAGGTTGGCAGCCATCCAAACCGCAAAACAGCAGAAGCGGATACAATGTCTGAAAAAAAGCTTTTATCACCATTACTTCAAGGTCAACGACAATTGGCGTCGGAATCCACAATTCTAGGACACCCAGAAATAAAATTCTTTTTGCCCCTAGCCCCTAGCATCCCCCACACACGACCACCATCGGGTCCGGGAATGAGGGACCCCCGTAAGGGGTCGTACTCATGAAGAGGGTCGCGCCATTGACTCTAATGGCGGAGCGGAGGTCCCATTGAATCCAATGGCGGCGCTTGCCCATGCATTGCTTATGGCGGCGCCGGCAATTGATTCCAATGGGGAAAAGCCGCGTGGTGTTAAAACGGCTAAGTCCGAAAATGTAAAAGTGTGAGTCCATATCTCCGGTTCTGTGAGGACCAAAGGGCTGGGATTTGGGTCGCATGTAGTCACTGTTCCGGCATGACTGCATGACCATTTCGAGCCCTCTCCGAACAACCACACGGAGTATGGGCAAATATAAAAATTGTGGGTTTCCTATAGACTTCAATGGCGGAGTTGCTCCATTGAAAGCCTATAGCGGCGGAGCCCGTTGATTTTAATGGGAAAGATTGAAAGGCAGAGATTTATTCTTAGAGCGGAGAATCCTGCATTAAAGTAATAAGTGTTTTAAATTGTATTTGTGTATCTCCGGTTCTGGGGGTCGCAGAGAGCTGAAACTTGGCCACCATGGAGTCACCTTCGGCATTAAGGACTGGCAAGTTGCAGCCCACTGGGCCCAGCAGAACAGATTATTTTAATATGTGAAGGTATTAAAGTATGAATTGTATTTTGGGTCTGGTATGAAAACTCAGAGCCCATCTGCTATGTTAATGACCCAGATTGGGAGACAAATGGTCGATCATAAACTCCTGATCAAAGGCTCCCCCACTCTGCTTGTGTATGCGAGCACAATGGAATGCAGGACATGGGTACTTGATACCAAGTGTTGTAATTCACACTTGGGAACAAAGGGTATCCTAGCAAAGCTAGACTTTAAGATGCCACGCATGTGGGAGGGGGGCTGAGGAAATAAGCCCCCTATTTAGAATATTACCCACCCAGTGGGCAGGTATTATGGTGCCCCTCATGTGAGGTGGCAAGGAGAGATTGGGTGCAGGTAATTGTTCTCCAATGGCCTGCACTCAATAATAAAGTATAGGAGTGGAATTGCATATAAACCAGTGTCCATCCTATACTCGGTGGTTCTTCGTGTCTTTTCGTGATTGCTGCATGAATTGCTAATCGTGTTTTCCTGATTACTTCATCATTCCAACCCTACGTAAGTGTATATTTTGCCTAATATTTGTATATCTTGTGTGTTCACTTCTTTAAGGAATAAACTATATTTATTTATATCTAAGTCGTGTTCAATTCAACCGAGAGATTTTGGTGTATATTATATCCTGTCACAAGTGACCGTGACATTTAGTTTTGAAAGAACTTAAACCGGTGGTGGCTGTGAGTCCGGTAGCTTGTTCCAGTTTTGGGGTGCACGGTAAGACAAGGAGGAGTGGCCGGATACTTTGCTGAACCTTGGGACCATGAACAGTCTTTTGGAGTCAGATCTCAGATGATAAGTGCTGCATGTGGTAGGGGTGAGGAGCTTGTTCAGATAGATGGGTAGCTTGCCCAGAAAGTATTTGAAGGCAAGACAGGAAAGATGAACTTTGCGCCTATATTCAAGTGATGACCAATCTAGTTCTTTGAGCATTTCGCAGTGATGTGTGTTGTAGTTGCATTGGAGAACAAAACGGCATATTGAATTGTAGAGGGTATCAAGATGGGTTTGGGGTGCCGAGCTGTATACTATGTCCCCATAGTCTATAATTGGCATTAGCATATGCTGTGCTATTAGTTTTCTTACCAGCAGACTTCGGAAGGATTTGTTCCTATAAAGTACACATAGTTTGGCATAGGTTTTGGATGTCAGGGTATCAATGTGCAACCCAAATGTTAAATGGGAGTCAAACCAAATGCCCAAGTATTTAAAACTAGTAACACGGGCTAGGGTGGTATTCGCATTGGTTCTGATCTGGAGCTCCTTCATTGGAAGCTTTAAAAATTTAACATTGACCCCCAAATACCATTGTTACAGTCTTGTCAGTGTTTAGAAACAGTTTATTTTGGGAAATCCAATTTTCAAGTCTCTAAAAGTCAGATTGAAGTATGTGTTCAAGGTCGGAGTACTAAAGGAGTAATAATTAATAATAATAAATAATAATAAATTATTGTTTGTTCTTGTATAGCGCTGCTAGTTTTACGTAGCACTTTACAGAGACATTTTGCAGACACAGGTCCCTGCCCCGTAGAGCTTACAATCTATTTTTTTTTCCTACTAAATATGACGCGTGACTATGCTTTTACCGAACCATTGAAAGTACTTGGAACCAAATTGATCCCCAGTACTTAGACCACTTTTGAGCATCAGTATGAAATTGTGCTCTGCTGCTTGAAATAGCTTTAAAAAGCTAAACCTCCAAATGGATCAAAGCAAATCTCAGCATGAAACACAGACTGATGGACATAAATACTGCTACGCATCCTTCATGCATTGTAGACTTTAAAGTCTCATTTTGAAAACGGTAGGAAGGACATGATAGCTTATTCCTTCCGTGAATAAATATTTACAGTGTACAATACTATCAAACATTTTTTTTGTTTGAAACAATTTTTATTTCTTTTTTAGATAACACAGAAAAATGGGGGAGGGAGGTTCAACCCCAACCATAATTATTAAAAAACAACAAAAAAAAAAAAACAACAGTGACAATATCTTTAGTAAGAGTTTAACAATCTTAATGGTTATAGTCAGAGATAAAAACAACAAAACAATATAAACAGACCGCCAGAGTGGGAGTGAGGGAGGGGGGGGGGGCAAGGTCACAGGGTAAGCAAGAGGTTCCTTTGATAATAGTTCTTTTATTTTTCCTGGATCATTGATTTTTGATATGGTTTAATTTAGAACTCTCTGCCAACTTATCCATTACTTGCATAGATTTTAAATGATTGTCTTTAGTATTTTTCCAGTTAGTTTAAATTCTAATCAAACATTTTTTTTATGTATTATTTTCCAGTAAAAAAAAAAAATGGATCCCCGTCATCCACATCCCTGTGCTATTTTCTGCAGTTAATGGGCCTGTACATTTGTAAGACAATATTTGCATTTGTCAAAAAATGATGGCAAAACCAACACACTACTAAATCAAAGATATCCGGACATCGAAATGCATGTAGTAGCACACAGCTAAGTAAGCCTAATGGGTTAAAAGTAGGTGATTGAGGCAGAAAAAAAAAAATAATTATTTTTGTAGTATATTTAATTCTAAATCCTTTATGAAACGTTATCCTGCCCAGTGGTTGCAATGTGATGGTACTAGTGCAGGAGTGGGTAACGCCAATCCTCAAGGGCCACCAACAGGCCAGGTTTTCAAAAAAAAACCCTGCTTCACCACAGGTGGACGAGTCAATGACTGAGCCACTGATTGAGCCACGTGCGCTGAAGCAGGGATATCCTGAAAACCTGGCCTGTTGGTGGCACTTGAGGATTGGAGTTGGCCACCTCTGATATAGGGGGTACAAGTACTTAAAAAAAAAAAATGTAAGACCCAGCGGGATCTCTGTAACCGCCAGGCCACCCCCCCCCCCCCCCAAAAAAAAACCTTTCCCTGTTCGGGCTGCTATTGTTTCTCTCCTATGTACAGTATGTACACAAAGCAAACCTGTTCTGATGAGACCCAGCGATGCAACTCATTCTTGCAAACATGGCGCTAAATGCTTTAATCCTTTCTAACTTTTCCTGATACTATATGAATTGAAACAGTTTGTTTATACCGCCAAAAAATATAAGACTTTACTTTTTAAAAGATATCACTTTTGTCGCATATTAGGGATACCACCTTTACTAGGATGCAAAATCTATTCTAGGAGGAAGAGTCCCACCCTGAAATAATCTGGCGCTAAACGAGTCTTATGAAAGAGCTGCCAATGAGGACGGCCCTAAAAACATTGCGTGAACTGAGCGAACACTTAGGCTTTGGTCCCGCTGCGCGCGCGGCCTCATTACGCACATTTACCTGGTATCCTCCCGAGCAGGTCCCTGTCCCCCCTCGCTGCACGGCTCACTACACGCTGTGATGCGTCAGCCGACAGGGGATGCAAGAGAATTGAGATCCAGAATTGAGATCCCGAGCGGCGACGCGTCACGTGGTGTGGCTATGAGCCAATCAGCACCGGGTCTGGAGCTGTCAGGGCTTTGTGGGGGGCGAGGAAGTATGTGTATGGATGTGTATATTGTATATTGTATATATATATATATTTGCATGTCATTTCCCAGAATCCCTTGCTGCAGTGGAAGTGCTGTATGCTGGGTGATGATGGGGAAAGGCGGGGTTGCAGACCTGCCTAAGACGTGCAGATGAGCATACAGTTATATTTGCATATTTGCTTTCCTGTGGAGGGTTTTTGTCACTTTTTTTACTCACCATAACTTAACTCAGTATTATGGTATAGAATATCCTTTAGCTTCTTTGCATACCCAGTTAATCAACCCCACACTGATGAGACCCATTAAGGTCGAAACAGCTGTCTGTGGGTGGGTTTTCTGGGTATGCACCTTAACCCTGGCTGTGCTCAAAGCTGTGACCATGCAGCAAGCTTAAGCCTATAGGGAACCATGTTAAAAATGGTTTTTGAAGCAAAAAGTGGCACTGTGTGCTCATTTGCATGTCATTTCCCAGAATCCCTTGCTGCAGTGGAAGTGCTGTGTGATAATGGTGAAAGGCGGGGTTGCAGACCTGCCTAAGACATGCAGATGAGCATACAGTTATATATATATATTGTGTGTTTCTTAGGCTAAGGTTATTTTCCCTTTTTGCTGCCCTTGTCCCCCCTTCCCCCGATCCCCGCAGCTGCTGCCCGCTCGGGCAGGGAAGTGGGAGCGGGGTCAGTCGGTTGTTTGGGCTCCCCCTCCTCTGCCTCCGATCCTTGTGGCTGCTGCCCAGGCGGGAGGGGAGGGGTGGGGAGCGGGGTTGGCGGGCAGCGGGAGCGTGGCTGGCCCCATACTTGCCCACTCTGGGCGGATTGAGCGTGCGGGGGGGGGGAAAGCTAGGGCTGCATTGGTGGCGCGGGGAGGTGTCCCCCAGCCCCCGATCCCCCCGGGGGAGCTGTGAAGGGGCCAGCTTGTGGGTGCGCGGTGCTCCTGCATGGCGCCGGGTCCCCCTCCTGCCCCCGGTTCCTAGTCTGTTGAAGGAGAGGGGTGGGAGGGTATACGAACACGCGTTTCCTCCCCCAACCCTACGTCATGGCCGCGCCCCCCCCAACCCACTTTGGCCACGCCCCCCGCGCCAAAAAAGTCAGCTGCAGATTGGCATATTGCGGTGCAGTGACATTCACGCGCCGCCTGTTTGCAGTGCGGGCGCGCTGTCTGAGGCAGCGGGGCCTTAGAAGGGACCCCAGAGTGACAAGAGTCATAAGCAGTGGGATACACAGGGGCAACCAAGGTCCGTAATATAGTTCGTACGCTTGCTCCGCCGTGCGCATGCGCAGCCCTTATAATTGGCTGCGTTAAGCCAGACTTTCTATAGTTCGCCCGCGCGTGCGCACGGCAGTGAGCGTTGAGCTGGCAGATCAGAGGAAAGACTTTGAATAGAGTCTTTTCGCGCTGCTGCCGCTTGACATCACATTCTGTTACCCAATCAGAGTGAGGCTGCAATTTCATTACAAGTCCGGCTCCTCCTCCTCCTCCAGGTAAATAGCATGGTTTTCTGTGACTGCACCAGCTTGCGCATTTAAGAACTTGTGACCAGCTTGCAAATGGCTGTCATTGCTACTCACACAAGTAACTAAAATGCCCCCTAACGACCCTAATTAATGCAACTTTGGGATCGCTGTCGCATCCTTTTCCCCCCGCTCCCGAGCCCCTAATTACCCCTTATGAAAATCAGCATGTGTTGTATTTGTACCTTTTTTCGTGCTACTCTTAGTTATGGTCTCCACAAAGGGTGTTGTGTGGCTGAGCGCTCCCCCTTTTGCAACACGCATCATGGCCACGCCCATCTGCCGCGCTCAGCACTGAACTCTATACACACACAACGTGTGTTGCACGCGCACGAGCTGGAGCAGTCGCGCGCGCATGCACGTACGCGGCTACTATAAAACCAGCCTAAGAGAAGGCGTCAGAAACGGAAAAATAGTCACAGTGTTCCTGAAAAGAACTCCATTAAAATAGAAGCGGTCCTCTGTTATCCGCCGGAATCCGCCCCGCAAACCGCCGGAGAGTGAATCCAATGTTAATCCACGGTGGTGAGCGTCGGATAATCAATTCCAACGTCGGATAATGCGTTCCGGATAATGTATTATTTGGCGTCGGATAATCCGTTCCACGGATAAGGAGGACCACCTGGATAGTACTCTGTGGTATCCTTATTCTTTAGATATAATTGTTTGTGGATCTGACGCGCACATCTTGGCTAGCTTACTGTGCACTCAATAAAAAGCAAGGAATAAAAGGCAAAACAAATGTTTGGGGGTGGTTACAAATATTAGGATGTTCCACTGCTGGTGAGGGACTAGCTATGAATAAATTAAATTAGATATGATGGAATCAAATGAGGACATAAAAAAAAAAAATTTGTTAATATTTCATATTTTCACTAAATTAATAATTAAGCAAATAGCAAGCAGTGTGTAGGAGGCGAATGCAACACAGGCAGAATACTGCACATCTGTGTGTATCAGTTTACAATTGCATCAGTACTCCGTGAAACCTGGAGACTACTAAGCACTCTCCCTTCAAGATTAAATCAGGGCCAGCCTTACCTTTGGCGGGGTCCAAAGCAACATGCCGGCAGCGGGGCCCTCCTCCTGCAACGTAATAACGTCACGAAGTAACGACGTCGCGTTGTCATGGCAACACGGCACGCCGCCATGACAGACACTGCAGAAGGCCGCTCCGCATAAAGTTAAGACCTCCCCAGCTACACACACCTCCCCCCTCCCTACCCTGGGCTGGGGAACGCTGTGGTCCTGCACCGGTTTGGGACTCCAAAGCTCCCCCTTCTCCTGTTGGGCGGAATTTGGATCCCGGTGCCAACAGGACAAGGGAAGAGGAGGAAGCAAGCGCAGGGCCCAAAAGCAACCTCCTTGCCCTACGGAGGCCCTGACATTTCTCTGCAACACCCTACAGAGCCATGCATGGCAGTGTAATGGTTAAGTGTCCTAAGCAAGATTACATGGAACAGCCACTCTGCCGAGTCAGGAATGTTTGCCATTCTATATTTACAGGGTGCCCACACATGCAGTTGTGCATTACAACAGACGTAAACAATAATCTACAATAATATGACAACATTTACCTGTACTGATACATTGGGTACAAAGATAGCTGCTCCAATAAACTTGCAATAGAAAATGATTAAAGAGATCAATGTTTTTGCAAGAACCATGAGACTCCTAGTTAGCTAGATACATGCAGTACATCACATGGGAAAGCTGTGAGCGGAGATCAACATCAAGAACAGAGGAGCCTGCTGTGCCCTGATCAGACATTGTGCCTTTAGCACCAGACCCTCAATAAAACCTGCACGAGGAATTCTCACATATACAGCAAGTGACTCCCACTTACATAGCTCAACAAATATTTTCCTTTCAGAAAATTGCCTTTGCTTTTCATTTCCTCCTAATAATGTATTTCTCTGTTAAATCATCTAGTGGACGACTGGAAAGATCCTTTGTACCCAGTTTCCGAAAGGTCTTTAGGAGAGAATACTTGCAATAAACACGAATGCCAGTGCCAGGAGGTAGCAGTCCTCATCCTATACTGTCAGCATGCCGGATTCCAAGTAATAACCCAACAACACATTGCAGGACAAAGTGAACCCATTTGGAGACAGGCCTGCAGCACCCAGCTGTCGCAGAGCCTCCTGCAAAGAGCCTAGTACAACAGCCACAATGTGTGTGTGAGACAAGTCCATCTCTACTAGGAATAAGGGTAAAAGAAGAAAAGCCTGTGATCTCTAGCCGACATTGCACTAGCTTTCTATGGGTTAAAGTGGTTGCATATGTTGGTACTAGGATCTTGCCCTTTAATAATGCAATCAAGTGAAAATCCCGAGCCATGCAACACTTTCATTTTTTGCCCTCTAGGTCCAGAAAGAAACCATCTCATGCTTTTACTTCTACGTTCTACTATAAAATATGGTTGGACGTCTTCATTTTAACTGATGCACAATGCAAGAAATGAGTAATGGGCGTGCCAAGATATTCTTCTCTAGTGCTTTCGACCGGCAGCGCTGTGCTCACCCTCGGCAAAGTTAAATACTCCGCTGGTTAAACAAGGTCAATACAAAGAGCAGTACATGTCGCAGACTGGAATGCAAATCATTACTAAAAGAGAGCCTTTGCCAATAGGAGCACAGTGCTTTAGCAAACAAACATCTACAACACAATTACATGTAAGTGCATGCATTATTTATTCATTATTATTATTTATTTTTTAAAGCCCATTTTTAAAAGCACAATGACCGCCAATGTTCTTCCTCATGGGGCAGTAATGTAGCAAGACAGCACCCACGCTGGCCCGAAAACAGTAAGCAGCCCGGGAGGATTTATGCTGCCGGGGTCCGGAGAAACATTCTCCGGTCTGTCCCAATCTCCTGGGTGATGTAGATGCCCAAACATGGGATTCTACATCATGAGGGGTGTCATGACAATATCATGAGATATTAGGTCGTTTAATCCATTTGGTTCTTGAGGGGTTAATGAGATACACTTGTTTTAACAAAATACAAAATGCTGGGTTTGAAACTGGTCAACTGGTTTCTTTGGTCTGCTCTGCACTTCAAAAGGAACTTACTTGGGGCAGGGGTCCATCCTGGATAGCCCACTCAAGGTGTCAACTGTAAAGCTTTGTAAAGCTTCCAGTGACTGAGCTCCTGATTAGAACCAACGCTAACACCACCCTAACACCTGTCACTAGTTTTAAATACCTGGGCTTATGGTTTGACTCCCACTTAACATTCGGGATGCACATTGATACCCTCACAACCAAGACCTATGCCAAACTAGGGGTACTTTACAGGAACAAATCCTCCCTAAGTCTCCTGGTCAGAAAGCGTATCGCACAGCAGATGCTAATGCCAATTATTGACTATGGACACATAGTATATGGCTCGGCTCCTCAAACCCACCTTAGCAAACTTGATACCCTCTACAATTCAATTTGTCGTTTTGTTCTCCAATGCAACTACAACACACATCACTGCGAAATGCTCAAAGAACTAGATTGGTCATCACTCGAGTCTAGGCGCAATGTTCACCTTTCCTGTCTCACCCTCAAATACTTTCTGGGCAAGCTACCCAGCTATCTGAACAAGCTCCTCACCCCTACCACATGCAGCACTTATCACCTGAGATCAGACTCCAAAAGACTATTCATGGTCCCAAGGCTCAACAAAGTATCCGGACGTTCCTCCTTCTCCTTCCGTGCACCCCAAAACTGGAACAACCTACCAGAGACTCTCATATCCACCACCAGCTTAAGTTCTTTCAAATCTAAGGCTGTCTCACACTTTAATCTGGTCTGTAACTGTTTCATACGCTCATAATATATATTTTCTTTAACTGTGCACGCAATGTCTTGTATATAATGTATACCTTGTTCATTTATGTAACTGTACTTGTAACCATGTATTATTTGTCGTACTCTGTGCCCAGGACATACTTGAAAACGAGAGGTAACTCTCAATGTATTACTACCTGGTAAAATATTTTATAAATAAATAAAATAAATAAATAAACTGTTTTAATCATGTTCTATAGGCATGGTCTGGGTAGAGCAGCTTCAAAGTCTCCACTAGAAGTGGTGGGCTTATGTCGGTGCCATGAGGATAGAATGTATTTAAGACTGGGCAAAAGATTTTGAAAATCAGATCTCACCAGAGGCATGCTTTGGACAAAACACGTGGGACCTCATATTCTGAGCCAGTGGCCTCTCTAGGGAAAATCCATAGCATTTGGTTTAGTATAGGATTTTCTGTCTGTTTTACCTTGTTATTTTAAGAAGCTGTTCTGCCTTGTATTGTAACTGTATGTTTTTTGGTAATACCTTTTCTGTAATCTAATCACTGTATTTTTATATATTAAAAAACATTTAATGAGTAATGCTTTGGGCTCTGAATGAACGGATGGCACGCTCTGGAGAGAGCAAGAACAAGTCGGACACATGTTGCTACAACTGATTTTGGTGTGTTAAAGTGCATCGTTTTTGTCTATAATAAACAAGGGACCTATCATTAATCTGATATCTTTTATAATGTTTGCATACCCCCAGGTGGTGGCAGTGGATAGATATGATTTGCAATTGAATTGGGGTTAATAACTCACTGGTTCCTTGCGGAGGAGAAAAGTGGGTTGGCTAGAGTAGCCGTGTGTATTAACCCTGGTTGCATATCTAATCACGTACGCACTTGTGTGCTGTGTGTGGTGGTGTTATATTGGGACGGCTGGAGGAGAGATACAACTAATTTGAGGGACCTTTGCGGAGGTGGAAAGTGAGGCAGCTTGGGGGTTGTGTATTGACCCTTGATCCTGTAGAGGAGATATTGTCCATTTGACCGACCTTTGCGGAAGTGAAAAGTGGAAATGCTTGTGGGCATCAGTATTAATCCTTGACCCGTATGCAGGTCGCGGGCAAGCTGGGTGCCGCACGTGACAAGGGGGAACAATAGGGGACCATATTCTGTCATTGAAGTAATCAAGAGGGCTTGAGAGGACATTTAAAATGTCTTGTTCTGTCCAGTCCCCTTAATGACGTAGAATTCAGGGGGGAGCAAACTCGGGTGCTTGCCCCAGATTTTCTGGGACAGGGGGGGGGGGATTGGGAAGGGCACGGAGCTTACAGAAGTCTCTCGCTCTTCCCCAAAACATTTAAATAATATGCCGGTGGACCGCACAAGGCCTCTAAGCTCCCTCGTCTCCGACGGCTTCGGTGACGCTCCGCCATGACAACGCTGCGGCACTAGACGTCGGAGACAAGGTAAAGGGGGGGGGCGCAGGGGAAGAAGTTTGCGCACCCCTGGTGTAGATGATCGGATGTGGTCCTATAGTATTCCCCCTCATAAATGTAGAGACCACAGATGGCTTCTCACCTTCAGAGCTGCTGGGGACAGCACACCGTGACGGGGACGGTTGCACAGCTCATCTAAAAAGTTAGTATAGGTTTCTTGACGGCCCATCAAGTGAAGGATTAAGGCTGAGTCCCCAGTCTTCACTGTGGCACGCACGCCCGGCGGGGGGGCGGCGCGTGCACAGCGCTACACCGCGATCTGCGGTCTGGAGGGAGAGGGAAGGTTTGCGACGGGAGGGGGCGTGGCTGTGGGTTTGCGGGGGCGTGGCCATGACGTCCCGCGGCTGGTTCGCCCTTATTGGCTGAACCGCCGGCGGGGGCGTCACAGATGTCGAGGTCAAATTCTCCTGCCTCCCTGAAAACCTGTCGCGCACCTTTCCCCAGCGGGTAGGGACTGGGACCAGCCGGACTTGGGGGGCGGGGCTTGATAGCACAGCGCACGCCGAGCAGTGCGCTGTGGCGGTGACTGGGACCGCAGCCTAACACCGCTGGGTCCCATTCAGAAGGGACCCTCGCAGCGTTAAACCTCACAAGTCGCAAAACGTACAGTTTTTGGTGCCGCAGATTTCACCATGTTGGTCTGCGGCACCGAAAACAGCAAGTCTGGCTACATCTGTAGGTTCCTTTATTCGTTTATAGTTGGTACTGTTCATATGGAGAAGAGAGGCTTTCAACCGCAGTACCTGAAAAATCATAGGGGAGGCCTTCATCCAGTAATGGATCGAAAAATGCTGAAGATCTCACACACTTTTTATTATTGATTTGAGCAGTAAAAGTGGTTTGCTTATGGGTCTTATTATAATAACACTATCAGTGGCTCTGAATTATGAAATACTTCATGTATTATTCGGTTATATGCCTGTTGAGGCTCTGCAACACAGGATTATACTAATGTATATAGTTTGTAATGATTAACAGTGGGTAAGTAAAGTAGATTTGGAAAGAAAACCGTCTCTTGGACGTGTGCTTTGCATCGTGTTCCTGTACTTTGTGCTTCAAAACACAGGTGTTCACAACTGCCCACAACATTGGTGTCACGTCCTGGTGTATCTATCGAAAGAGGAACAAGAATTACAAACTTTATCTGCTTAGTAAGAGGGGATGGAAATAGGGTTTGCACAAGAGCCAAAATATATGCAAAACATAGAGCAAGTGGGCATCTGCCTGCGCACAAGGAGAGCTGTGCGCGGTCTGTTCTGTACTGTAATTACCATGTGCAAGTGATACATTCTTTCAGAGGTTTCCTCTCCAAACTGCCTTTTCCTAATGAGGCAAGATGAGCTCTGTTCCTAGGAACAGTCTGTTAATTATGACAAACTTGTTCTTCAACCTGTTATTATTATTGTGGTTTATTTGTGAAGCGCCAACATATTCTGCAGTGCGGTACAATGGGGGTACAGAGTTGGGTATATTACATAAACAGTTACATACAAGTGACGACAGAAATGCACAAACAGATACACAGAGGTAATGAGGGCCCTGCTGGTGAGAGCTTACAATCCAGACCAGGGGGTGCGCAAACGTTTCAGTTCACGCCCCCGTGTCTGCGCTTCCCCCCACCTCCACCTCCTTACCTGCACTCGGGCATCGCAAAGTCATGTGACCCCACAGAATCAAATGACGCCACGTCGCGGAAGAGCCATCTAAGAGCAGATAAGGCTTGGTCCCTTCTGGCTACTGCAACGCCCGCCACCCTCAATGGGGCCGGGGCCCGCTGCAAGGGGTCAGTTTTTCCAGCAGACTGGAAAATTGAGATCAGAACTAGCGACGGAGCGCTAGCCCACGTACCACGGCAGTTCAGCCAATGAGGGTGAACATGCCGGGTGAGGTCATGGCCGCACCCCCCCCTGTAGCTCACTGCAAACCAGGGAGCTCTACTGCCCGCGCCGCCAGCCTGGCGGGCGTGTGTGCAGCGCAGACAGCGGGGCCGTAGCCTTAGAAGTTGCAGAGGCCTCACGCCTCCCCTGGCATTTAATTTAAATGCCTTGGGGAAGAGCGTGGGGCCTCTGCAACCGCCGTGCCCCCCCCTAGAAAATCCAGCGCGCCCCGCAGATCTAGACCCATCTATCTTTATCTTTGCAATGGTGTTCAACACGGCTTACGGATCACATGGTACTGTTATTTACTTTGCTTCAACCTAGGATTTTTATTGTTTTTTAAACTTTTGTTTGTTATTTTTTTTAGAAAATATACCATATATTTATATAATCAGACAAGTAGTTTTCATTATGTTTTAACATTTTTTTTTGTAGTTCTTTTTTAGATAACACAGGGTGTGGGTACAGAAAAAAAGAGAGGAGGGAGGGTTCAGCCCCCACGATAGTCATAGTAAAAAACCAACAGTTACAATATCTTCAGTATAAATTTTACAATCTTAATACTGTAGTTATAGTCAGAGATGGAAAAAAACCCCAATATAAACAAGATGGCCACGGTGGGAGTGAGGGAGGGGTGTCCGGGTGGCGGGGTTAAGCAAGAGGTTCCTTCGATAATAGTTATTTTATTTATTTTTCCTGGATTCATTATTTTTGGTATATTTTAGTTTATAACTCTCGGCCAACTTATCCATTACTCGCTTAGATTTTAACTATGTTTAAAGTATATTTCCAGTTAATTTAAATTTGTAAATCTTGTAGTTACGCTAGGTCTTCTGGGAAAGCACTCACCCAAGGGTTCCAGATTTATGTTTTAACATTTTGAATGCCTCGATAGTAGCCAAGTGCTTTGAAATGTATTCACGATCTGTATCTAATCGAGCATAAATGAGTTTCTGGAAAATCTTCTGTAGCCATGTAGCCCCTGGCTATATATTTCTCTGCACTAGTACTATAAATCCTGGTGGCGGCAGGCAATGCTAGGGTTAAAACCCCCACACACGGCATGCGAGCCTCATCCCCTGTAAGTTACTTTGTTTCTGTTGCAGGCTGTGTCTGCCTGGGAGGATAATAACTGGGTCACACATATAGTGGTGGGATGCCTGTGAGTCATCTAACCCTGCCCAGATACTGGGGCAGAGAGATTAACCCCTCCCGAGGTATAGAAAAGGTAGGGGCCTTCCCTTTCTGTTCCAGTTCTAGCCTTGGGCTAGTGTGTTCTGCCTGATCCCTTAGGGGGGTGGCGTGTTCCTGCCTTGCCCCTCAGGGGGTGCGGATGTCCAGACTAGCCTGCGGGCCTCAAGCCCCTGAGATGCCTAGTCCTATCCTGCCAAGGGAAAGGATGATACCCCTGGGCTGGGAGCCATGCAGAGAGGAGAAAAAGGCCAGCTGCAAGGTAGCATCTATGCAGGGTGTATCTCTCTTGCCAGAGATGGACTTGTGATCTGTCTGCTCTTCCAGTTGTTGCTCCAGTTCTAGTTGTGGGCTAGTGTGTTCTGCCCGATCCCTTAGGCGGATGGTGTGTTCCTGCCTTGCCCCTTTGGGGGTAAGGGATGTCCAGACTAGCCTGGGGGGCCTAGTCCTGTCCTGCTCAGGGAAGGGATGATCCCCCTGGGCGGGGAGTCATGCAGAGAGGAGGAAAGGCAAGCTGCGAGTTGGCACCTGGGTTAAGTTGGGTCCAGGGGGGGTGTACCTCTCTTGTCCAAGATGGAACGGTGTGGTGTATCTTGTTACCCCAAATAAACCTGTTGTACTACGGCTGGCACTCCAGAGTCTTTACTATATCCAAGTATATTACTGTGGGGATGAACCCCTGTCTATGGCAGGAGCCCTGCTGGTGGAGGTGCTGCACCCACCACTGAGTAACCCTGTAACCCAAGCTCCCTACTACATGGCGGAGATTCAGCCTCCTGGGAGCCAACAGGTGAGCACCACAATACCCTAATACCAGCAAATCTCCCTGGGGGGGGGGGGAAATGGGGAAAGATAGGGGTCTTACACTTCTATACACAGACAAAGTGTGTACAGCAGGGCCCCGGATATACGGCGGGTTCCGTTCCAGGGGCCCGCCGTATAGTGAAAATCGCCGGAAAGCGGATCCGGCGATTTTCAGTTGTTTGCATGCGCAAAAAGGCATTTTTGCCGTTCTGCGCATGCAGGACCTATGGTCTGTGTGCGCAAACTACCGTCTGCGTGCGCAAACTACAGTATGCGCATGCGCGCCGGGCGCAACTGCCCGTTCTGCGCATGCGCGATTTAAGATCCAAGATGGCGGCCCCCTTCTCGGTGCCACCGTATCGGCGGGGCGCCGAGAAGCGGGGCCCTGCTGTATTCCTAAATCAAACTAAACCGGCGTCAGGGCAACCCAAAAGAAAGGCGTTGTATCCTCTTCTTTCGATGGGGCCAACCGCAGTGGCCATATTGTGTACGTGTTCATACTGTATAGTTGCTCTACAATGGGGAGCTCACCAGAAAACCAGATAAAATTGTTCTTAAAATGTTTGGCGTTCCTAATGGTGCATTTGCTCCATCAGGTAGTTGCTACTTCATGCCCAAGGAAAGGTTGTTGCTGTTCAGGTTTGATCATGTCCCATGGAACGCAGCACACGATCTGCAGTGAAGGGAAATGGGAGAGCGCTTCTCTTCTGCGTTAAAGGTCACCGCAGGGGCCATAGCAAACACTTTAGAAGAGTTTCTGCAGCAGGAGACCCGTGATCAAATAAATATAAAGAGTATTTTAAAGACCAATGAGGGAGGAATATTTTGCCATCTCTTGTTTTTGACATAAAGTACATTACTGTGCCATGTCTGACCCGGTGACCTCCCAGCAGCAAGTGAGTTGCAGAAAGCGCAGAAGAGATATTAGTCATACAAGTGAATCAACACAAGCGTGGGCTTTACTGCTTACCTCCGCTCCGAGAGGCCTCACAAGACTGCGCTTTTACACGCTTTACCATTTCCACCCCATTATCGGCAACCCATGCAAGAGAACAGGAGTCGCTGCAAGTGCAAGGTGTTTGCCATGGTCTGTACCTGAAGCACACCTGCATCATGTGTACGTTACCTCAACAAGTGCTGCATGTACAGTTAGTTGCTTTAAGAAATAATAGTGCCACGACAAATTTGAATTGCGGAAATATTTATCTGCTTTGTTCATCGAGAAGCACACAATGAACTAAAAAAAAGGGACTGTAATTGCAGGATTGATGTTTTAAAAAAAAAAAAAAAAAGCAGCAGTACTTCATTAGTACAGTCCACCTTTGCATAATGGATAGTTTTTATAGTCTTGAGGTGTTTTTCCCCCAATTTTTCCAGTATGCACGTTCACAGTCTCTATAAACCGCACTATTACTAGGAGAAGGAGCGGCTAAGTGAGTAACAACAACGAATGTACATAATGGACATGGATTGCACATGGGGAACCAGATTCAAATCCCGGTGTCGGCTTCTTGTGACCTTGGCTAAATCACTTAATCTCCCTGTGCCGCGGGCACCAAAAACAGACTTTAAGCTCCTCTGGGCAGGGACTGTGTCTTTTCTTTCTTCCAGGTGAGGGGAGCGCGGATGGTTCACAGCATACATGCAAAATAGAAATTAAACAAACATAGTGCGACCTGTATGGTAAAGTATCTTAAGTGGCAAAGGAAGTCTGATGATAATCCACTCGCATATTCTTCCTTAAAATTAAGGCAGGTTAGAGACACGTTCTCTCTCTCTATCTGGAACTATGGTAGGACAGATAGCAGGATATCAATGGCGATTTCCCCCCAGGATGTCAGGTGTAAGGTAACGGATACTTTCTCTCTCCGTAATATAAAGGAAGGAAGACTCACAATAGTATAGTATGACCACTATTATATTGGAAATTGCCATATATAACAATATTGGTGCACTCACATTTTACACACAAGAACCAGACATGGTACGAATGCAGAGAACATTCATCCGTGGCGCCTCGATCTTCGGCGTGTGTCACACGGATGAATATGCAACGCTGTTATACCATCTGCAGTGGCTGCATCAAATAAAGACCCCTTTTATATACTTCTGACTAAGTCGCAGTCTGTTGAACAGACGTATAGGAGAAAAGAACTGTCATGGTAGGGAATGCCTGCAGCTCTGCTGTAGCCTGCTATGACTGGAGGAAATGAAAAGAACCTGAGGATCACCTAAAGCCTGTCCTGTTCCCCACAACATCGCAGACACTCATCTCTCCTGGACTCTCACAGGTAACCAACACCACACGGACCTGTAGCCTAGGCAAGATCACCCGAAGGGGGGAAGAAAGCAGTGCTACATATACAGTACTTTGTAGTTACACAATTCAAACCACATATTCTTTACCATTAAGGGATGTTTATAATTGCATTTATGCTTAGTAATATTAGGTCAGCTAAATCAATTTCTGATGTACATTTTTCTTTCACATGCCCAACACTACATATTGCAGGGGGGAGAGGGGGGGGGGGGAGAGGGGGAGGAATGTTACAACAGTTGATTAAACCGCGACAAAAAAGGGGAATTTCACGAAAAAAAACCTATGGGTGTGGTGAAACTTATTAAAGTAGAAGTATAAGCAAATGAAATGATGGTAGTCACAGAAGTACTGTAGGCGTTACTGACTAATAATTGATAGTTTCTGGAACAGTAACATGAGTCTATATATCAGCCACTCAGCGTTATCACAAAATCGGTCGAGTTCATAAATACATTAAAATGTAATGAAAATCCCATTTCACACATTTTTATAGCGATTCATTACCATCATTCATCACCTCCATGCACAAAATAAATTAACTCTAAAGACGCTCAATCCCCATATAATATGGCAAAGAAAACACTGGTCCGAAATGCAATAAACAAAAATACATTGTATTTTTATCCCATCACTGGCCTGTAAATTCATGAATAGAAGCAGACTAAAAAAACAATGAGGTTATTTTTACATGTGCATATTTTCCTCTCCGCCTTTACATATTGTTCAAACGACAAACATCTGGTTACTAACGCACTTGAT
This sequence comes from Ascaphus truei, assembly GCF_040206685.1. Lineage (NCBI taxonomy): Eukaryota > Metazoa > Chordata > Amphibia > Anura > Ascaphidae > Ascaphus > Ascaphus truei. The sequence continues at coordinate 371,145,284 of NC_134483.1, forward strand.
CTTGGAAAAAAAAAAATTAAAAAAAAGTTTTGTTAATGTAAGATGTTAACCAAAGCTTTTTTCTGTACAATAGAATTACCAACATGTATGTCCTGTTTTTAAGCTCTATATCTGATTTGATGGTTAATGTCACGTACAGCACCCTGTGAGCACGCAACCTATATATGGGACAAGGTTTAATACTCACGCTCGCAAGCGCTCCCATTTTACACGTCCGCAGGTGTCCGTCCCTCAAATGGACAATCTCCCCCAAAAGGACAAGGATCAATACACAACTCGCAAGCTGCCCCACTCTTTCCCCTTCGCAAAGGTCCCTCAAAATTAGTTACATCTCTCCTAAATCCGTCCCAATATACCACAGTCCCGAACAGCACACAAGTGGGCAAATGACTTAGCTATGCAACCAGGGTTAATACACACGGCTACTGTAACCAACTCAACTTTCCCCTGCTCATGGTACCTCCAGTGAGTTAATATTAACCCCTTACTCGGTTGCAATCATATCTATACATTGCCACCACATGTGGTATGCAAATAAGAGATGTCAAATTAATTTGCCAGGGCCCCAGGTCCCTGTTTATTATAGAAAAAAAAACTATGCACTTTAAAACCCCAAAATCCGTTGTAGCAAAATGTGTCCGAAAACGTAAATCCTCCCTCCAGAGTGTGCAACAGTTCATTCAGAGCCAAAAAAACATTACTTATTAAATGTTTTAATACATATAAAAATAAGGTGCTTAGGTTACAGAAAAAGGATTACAAAAAACATACAAATGCAGAACAGCTTCTTAAAATAAAAGGGTAAAACATAAAAGAAAACCTATGCATTACCATATGCCATAGATTTTCCCCAGAGAGGCCACTTGTTCAGAAAAGGAGATATCACATATTTGGTCCCAAATACCCCTCTGTTAAGATCTGAACTTCATAATCTTTGCTCAGACTTCAATATTCTTTCTTGCCATGTTAGCCACATAAACCCACCCCCTGTCATAAATCAGCTGTGAGATTGACCGTTTTACGATGGAGGGAAAAAAGCAAAGTTTGAATCTTGTCTCAATATCTATAATAGTCATAATTTTCCTTAACCAACACTTACACACACACGAGTCACATCAATACATTCAGGCACTCAATGCGGAAAGACTAAAGAAGACCATCTTAATCCTAAATGTAAGTGACATACAGTGTGTGATGTCAGAACGTGCCCCTCGGGGACTCTATTACAGATTTGTTGCTTTTATTATGCAGAGGAGATGACATCACAGGATATTCTCATTTTTAATAAAGTCACTCTTGGTTTGATACTTCCTGTAGCTACGCCCCTGGCCATCCATAAACACCCTGCAGAGTAAAGCTTTGAAGCTTAGCGTTTAGAACAGTTGTCACAGGGGCCATATTTTATTCCCACCTCTGCCCTTATCTGGACACTATCTGCAACATACAACCCATCTGGCCCTTTTAAGTGAGCCATACAGCATAAACCACAAGTTAAGTTCTGTTTCAAACCCAGCACCCACCAGTGACAAGCCTGGGCTTGTCATCAACCCAATATATATTGTATTTTTAAACTCAGGCTTTTGCTCATTAACCACTAATAGCTGCAGTTCACGCTGCCGTTTAAAAAATATATATATATATATATATATATATATTTTTTTTTTCCCCATTCAATATGTGCATCAATACAATCTGTACACTGACAAGTGATTAGGCAAGCTGCAGATCGAGCCGTTCTCCTGTAATCGATCGCTTGCTCAGGGTTATTTCATTAAGTTCTTGCACAGCATTGTGGGCAATGTAGTCCAGCAATATTATGTGACTGGGCAGTTACTAGATACAATTGGTGCACTGCTAGAGAGAGGGTGGGGCTCAAGAGCCAGAGCCTATCAGAAGGGGAAGGGGGCTGTCACTTTGGAAATGCTTCCTACATTAGAAACATTAAACATGTCTTTAAAAACTATTTTTTTTTTAAATGCTACAAGTATTTTCTCAGAGTACAGAACTCATTTATTAAAAATAACACACATGTAGGATATTGCTTGAACTGCTGCTTTAAGCAGCAACGGGATTAAAATACCTAATATTGCAGGATATTATCATGACAGTTGTCAAGGCCAGAAACCTGCCAAGTGAGCAACCACAATTTCCCGGAGGCCACTGGAAGTAGCTTGAAAAGATTGTTGACATTTTGCAAGTGCACATAAGTGGGGGTATTTTTTTAAGTTAAAATGTAGCACAGAAAACCTGCAGAGATTTGCTCTGTGAATGTGCAGAGACCTTTACAGTAATCTGTAAATGTATAAAGTTAGGATAAATGTTTCCCCTTTATCATCTTTCCACGGTGGCTGCAGTATTGCCAACATGGTTCCATTTCAATAATGAGATTTGGAGCCGATCCTTGTATTCAAATTGTAATCACAGAGCATTCTGGGTACAAAAAGGCATTCATTTCTGTCTTGAGGATCCAGGATCAGAAACTCAAGACGACAGAGTTAGCTTTGCAATGTTCTGGTTGGTTGCTCCTGTAACAGGAATGATTTAATCCCATCATTTTCTGGAGGAAAACAGGTAGGCGTATCACTGCTTGTCTGGAAGTGCTGGATGGAATGGTCGGAGCTGAGAATTGTATTATTTGCATCCTCCTCTTCAGCATAGGGTTATACAAAAAAAAAAATGACCACGATAGCGACATTAAATTATTTATCGCAATAAATGCCCAGTAAAAAAACGAAAAAATTGTAATGTAAGCAAAACGTCTCTTAATCCCTTCCTCTCCCCCAATGGGGGGGGGGGGGAGGTTTTAAGAGAGCCATGGGAGGGACAGGGGGGGAGAAAGGAGGGTTTAAGAGTCATTTGGAGGGGGGGGGGGGAATAAAGGAGGGGTTAGGAGAGCCATGGGCAAGGAGGAAGGGGTTAAGAGAGTCATTGGGGGGAGGGGGGAGAGAGATGGGGTGTAAGAGACTGGGGGGGGTGGGATCTATAAACAAGAGAGTACATTTTTTTTTTAAGTATCAATAGCACCAAGCAGTTTTCTTGTTCTAGTTACCTTTCAGTAAGGTCAACCACTGAATTCTCCCAGACTGACGCCATCTCAAGAGCTGGTCCACTCTGAGCAAGGAAGTGTGGGAAATCCCCCTACAGGAATGCAACTTTAGCAGAACACTCAACACCTAAAGTTTAAAGATAGGATTTTGAAGTGGTTACTGTGTAAATCTAGTCAGGTGTTGGAGAGGCAAAGGTTACATTTAGCAAATATTGGATAAGATTGTAAAATAGTTCAACGGGTAAATCCATTGACCCTTCAGTCAGTCGGTAAAACACCATCTCTTCTTAAAACATTGATGACTAGTTGTTTTTTGGACACTTTCGCAAATGTTCTATGAAGTCGTTTAAAACTCCGGGTCCTAATTCCTGATATTGCAGCAGCCATTATAAAATAACCTTTTGGTTTTTACCAAAATTGGACAAAAAAAAAAGTTTAAATTAGGACCCAGTTAGCAATTTTAGAAGCCAAAGATTTGTTGAGTGGCTGGGGGTGGGCAGCTTTCCGGTCTATCCTCCCTTTCCCTGATCAACTTTGACTCCTAAAAATTCTCCCCTACTGTCTGTGACTATGTATGCCAGGGTCTCACAGATACACTCTGACATACACTGACACTCGCGCAGTGCTGTCTGGCAACGCCGCAGTGGTCACAACACGCCCGATCCGGCTTTTGACTGACAGGTCTGTAGTCAGCACTACGGCTCAACAAAAGGCATCATGGACAACATTTTAGGTGTACCAGGAAAATTCCATCCCTAGTACAAACCTCAAAATACGCGCTGGGAGAGCATAAACAGTGTGCTGAATGTTCGGTGCAATTTTAAAGGTGTGCCATTAAAATATTGGGCTTTTAGACTTGTATTTTGAACACATCTTGTTGCATGATATAAAGATTACAAGTTTTAAAAAAAGGCTGGGCGAAGTTCAGCTCTTTGATTTACTTGCGTATACTGATCTGTGTGGTTGATTTCAAGTGCTGGTTGTATCAAGTGTGCAGTTAGACCCAGAAGCCGTTAAACAAGGTATATTGAAGTACGGTTTATTGTTAGTACTTATAAACTTCATAGTTGCTATAATGAGCAGGATTGAAAATGTCACTCAATACACATCTTGTCACATGTATGTGCACTTGGAGCAGCTGTTCCAAGTAGCATACCGCTGTGAGAAGTGTGAGCAGGTGGTCTCTTTAGCGTCATATTGCTGATCTGAATAACTTGCAATATTGAGGGACATTGGCAATCTTGAAAGGGGTTTAGAGCTCACTGAGCAGGACCTTGCTTCGACTAGTGGTGCAGATGGTGGCGCTGTTGGTGAGGAGCTGGTAGGTAAGCTTGGTTGCTGTTAGTGAGGAGCAGGTAGATAGCTGAGTAACAGAAGGGGAAGCAGGGGCAATAGGGAGAGGCAGGTCATTTCTGAGCTGACCCATCCCAATAGATGTGCCATATTGAGTGAAGATATTGGGAGTGACAGGGCAGAAATGGCAAGGCTGGGGGTGATTGATTCCTCTGGCAGCCAGGGGAATAGTTCCTCCAGCACAGAGGGGACTCAGGATGCTCAGATACCAAGAAAGATTGTGGTGGTAGGGGACTCCCTTATTAGGAAGGTAGATAGGGCAATCTGTTGCCATGACCGCATGAACCGAAAAGTTTGTTGTCTCCCGAGTGCTTGGGTTCGTCACATTGCGGATCGGGTAGACAGATTGTTGGGGGGTGGGGCTGGGATTGACCCGGCGGTCTTGGTACATGTTGGCAACAATGACAAAGTTAGAGAAAGATGAAGGGTCCTAAAAAATTATTTCAGGGATCTAGGCCAAAAGCTTAAGGCAAGGACCTCCAAGGTAGTAAATACTACCAGTGCCATGCACTACCGCAAGAAAACAGTCAAAGATTAGGGAGGTTAATGCATGGCTAAGAAAGTGGTGTAGGAAGCAGGGTTTGGGGTTGAGCACTGGGACTCCTTTTCTGAGAAGTGCCATCTATATTCTAGGGACGGATTGCACCTCAATGAAGAGGGATCTTCTGTGCTAGGGGGAAGAATGCTAAAAAGGTTGGAGATTTTAAACTAGGATGGAGGGGGGAGGGGAATGAAACAGATAACAATCTAAATAGAATAGAAGAGGAAACAAGGGGTTATGGAGGTAGAATGGGGGCAAGTGCGAGTTTGACAAGCAGCGAGACACCCATAGTAAATACAGATAATACTAGAAAACTTCTAAAGACTAAACCAAGTTGGCGCAGAATGGAAGGAGCAAATAAGATAATAGTACAGGCTGAAAAAAATCTTAAATGCATGCTTGCTAATTAATAAAAGAAGCCCGAAAGATAAAATGGGGGCGCTTGAACTAATAGCTGCAAGGGAGCAAGCAGTATGATATCATAGGCATTACTGAAACATTGTGGGATGAAACTCATGACTGGGCAGTTAATTTAGAGGGTTATTCCCTTTTTTCGGAAGGATCGAGCTAATAGAAGAGGAGGTGGAGTATGTTTATATGTTATACCAGATCTAAAACCTATTATAAAGGGAAGATATTTATGAAGGGAATTATGAAAATGTAGAGACCTTGTGGATAGAAATTAGCAGTGGAGGTAAATGTATAAAGAAAATGTGTGTAGGGATATGCTATAAACCACCAAATATCTGTGAGATTGAGGAAGCTAAAATACTTTTGCAAATGGAGAAGGCATCAAAACTAGGTCATGTTTGCATAATGGGGGATTTTAATTATCCAGACAGACTGGGGCAATGAGATTAGCATTACAACAAAATAAAACAGGTGTTTTAGGGTGCTTAAAGACAATTATATGACCCAAATTATTGAGGAACCAACCAGGAGAGGGGCAATATTGGATTTGGTAATATCAAACAATGTAGAAGTAATAGCAAATATTCAAGTCCTGGAACATTTGGGTAATAGTGATCATAACATGGTCTCATTTGAAATAAATTATCAAAAAAAACAGATTACTTGAATTCAACAAAGACCTTAAACTTTAGAGAGGCAGATTTTAATAAACTGAGGACTAATCTACAAGTAATACATTGGGATGATGTTTTTGCAGGGACAAATTTAGAAGATAAGTGGGCAGTCTTTAAAACATTGTTAGAAAAGCACACTCATCAGTGTATACCCTTGGGTAATAAGTATAAAAGAAATAAGTCAAAACCAATGCAGCTAAATAAACAGGTAGGGGAGGAAATGGACAATACGAGGATATTGATATTGTGGAGGAAAAGACGGACAGGTTTTAGATAAGTTTTGAATTTGAGAGGAGAAAGTGATAGAGGAGTCGAGTGTGACCCCTAGGCAGCGTGCTTGGGCTACTGTGTGTATGACTGAACTTCCAACAGTAATTTGGAAGGAGGTGATAGGGCCAGGTTTGGGAGGTAGAATGAAGAGCTAAGTTTTTGCCATGTTTAAGTCGGCGGAGGGCCAACCAGAATTATATAGCGGAGAGACATTCAGAAACTTTGGTCTGTGCAGCAGGTGTAAGGTCAGGGGTCGAAAAGTACATTTGTGTGTCGTCAGCATAGGAGGTGATATTGGAACCCTAGAGGTGTGATTAGGTCACCTAGAGAAAGTGTGTACAGAGAAAAGAGAAGAGGTCACAGGACAGAGCCCTGGGGTACCCCCACAGAGAGATCAATAGAGGAGGAGGTGTTAGCAGAAGAGACACTGAAAGTACGATGGGAGAGGTAGGAGGAGATCCAGGATAGAGATTTGTTCCGAATACCAAGAGTATGGAGAATGTGACGAGAAGAGGGTGGTCCACGGTGTCAAATGCTGCAGGTAACAGAGTTCCTAAACCTATCACTGGGGATAAACAGTATAACCAGCACTTTTTGGGGGGGAAACAAATAGCCCAGTTTATATACAATGCAAGTGCATTCATACTCTTTTGCAAATTAATTGCTCTAATGAATTTACCAATCCAATTTGTTTCCTTAAATAATTCTAACGGTACCAGCAGCAAATGTTTGGGTACTTTTAATTTTTGGGAACTTAATTACAAGTTGAATTTCTTAGGGACCTCTGAATGAGAAAGTGTTTGTCAATCAAACATTTTCTTTACCCACAACTCATCATGTCCACTTTAGAGAGCCACTAAAGATATGGGGCACAGGGGTCTGTGTACACCGTTTTTACACACGGAGACAAAAAGGAGCAGTCAGAGAAAGTCAATGCCCCTCCCTCCAAAATCTCACCTTGCTTACTAACTAACTTTCAAATATTGTCTAAAACATCCTATCCAATATTTCACAAACGCCACACCTGTGTGCATGTGACCTGTGTGCATGTGACCTGTGTGCATGTGACCTGTGTGCATGTGAAAGGGTTTAAAACAGGGGTGGGGAACCTTTTTTCTGCCAAGGACCATTTGAATATTTATAACATCGTTTGCGGGCCATACAGACACAGACAGGCAGGCACACGGCAGGCACACAGAACCTCGCCCCCCTACCTCTGGTAGTTGCTGCTGCTGCTGCTGGGGGGATCGTGTAGGGCGGATGCTGGGGTAAGTGCGGGGGGAACTGCTGGAGAAGCATGGGGGAAGTGCGGGGAATGCTGCGGGGGAAGTACGGTGGCTGCTGGGGGATCGCTGGGGCTAGTACGGTGGCTGCTGGGGATCGTGTAGGGCTGCCGGCGCCTCACACCACCTCCTCCCGATCGGGCGCTCAGCGGCCATTTTTTTAAAATATTAGCGTGACCCCTGTTATAGCAGTTGCCTTAGCAGGGCCAGACCAAATGATTTCGAGGGCCGTATCGGGCCTGACGTTCCCCACCCCTGGTTTAAAACCTCCAACTATCCAGCTGACTCACTCACCCCCCCGCAGGGCACTCAAAATTAGCATTAACATCCCAAAAAACATCACACTATACCCCAATTATGCTGCCACCAAGAATAATTTAAGGCCTTATCCTCAGGGGTCCTTGGTCCCCAGTTTACTAGGGAAAAAAATGTAATTAACACAAAAACCCAATGTAGCAAAATGTGTCAAAATGCATTTAAACTTTTTAAAAATGTAATAAGTTTGATTAGAGCACAAAGACAGTACATATTACATTTTTTATTTAATATATGAAAGAAGTGGCACAATGCTTGTTTTGCAGAAAAGGAAGGTTACAAAGACACACACAATATAAATGTGCAGACAGTTTAATAAAATAACAAGGTATAAAAACAGAGAACCTATATATAAAAACAGAGAACCAACGAACAACAACAGCTTCCTCCAAAAAGGTCTTAGGTCGCAGTTATAGTGCTGGTGAAGGCGACGCCACCCATCGCTGTCGCCACCGGCAAAAGTTTTAATTTTACTTTTAGCGACATTGCTGGCGACAAGGCCAGTGACGTCACTAAAAGGGGAGGGCCGCGCAAGTTGATTGGTTTAGAGACAGTCACATGTGACTGTGTCTAAGAAAATTACATTTACCCAGCTTCCAAATTTTTAGACGCTATGTCGCTCCGTCGCGCTTACTATAAGGGCTTGCGACAGAGTCAATTGATTTGTTTTGGAGCGGTGTCGCGTCGAAATGTACTATAAGCGCAGCCTTAGGCTAAGTCCATAGTGAATTTAGCAGTGCGGAGGCGCGCTGAGGGAAAGCGAGTGCTTTCCCTGGCCTTAGACCGCGCGCCGTCCGTGGGCGTGTCGGGGGGGGCCTGTGACATCACGGAGCTGGTTCGCCCTGCGCTACGGCGAGCACAGAAACTAAAGATTTGGCAAGACACACGCTTCCGCAAGCGTGCGGAAGCGTGCGCGAGCCCCTGCTAAAGCCGCTCTCATTGCGGCTGCAGGGGCTCACTGCCGAGCAGCAGCGCGCCTCAGCACGGGTCAGCGCCCAAGCGCTGACCATGCCCGAGGCCTTAGAGTTGAGGATATGAGAATTCCTGTTTTTTGGGTATAACACGATCCTGAATTCTAAATAAATTGTTTCAATGCTCCAAACTTCGCCGTGTGACATGGACAGGACAATAATTTGTGGGTGCGTCTTATCTCCCACTCATAAATCTTTAGTGACATTTATGTCTGGGAGAGAATGATTTTCCACAAAATGAATCAGTGTCCAAAATACCCTATAACACTCTCCCCTGTAACCCCTAGGAATAATGCTTCACTCCCTGTTGTATTTGCACGACTTGAATATGCTTCTGGACATCTGTCTCGATAAGGCTCATCATAATCTTTGAGGAGGAAACAATCTGGCATATGCAACACAGACAACCTGTCATATTTGGGATTGTTACACACGTCTGTCTTTGCCTGCAACAAGTCTATATTGATTATCCTTGTGAACTGCATTCGATTAAGTATTGTACATTTTTTTTTTTGTAAGGAACTGGAGTATTCCTTGTGTTGCCTCCCTTCTCCCAACCAGACCCACCTCAGGAATTTCACACAATACCCTTTAAAGATAATCTGGAGATCTGGTACATCTGTACACTTTCCCCTGTCACTACTTCATATAAACATATTGTTTTTCATTGTTCCATTGGCTCAAATTCACAGACCCGGTTAACTCAGGCGACTGCACAAGAGACAGAAAAATAGGTATTTTTACGCCGAACGTTATCCCCGTGGTTGCTGTAATGTTAACACAACATAACAGGTTAAAAGGCATTAACGTGGTACTGTAGATGCCACATTTAAGTAAAAATTGCAAGAGTCACAGATGTGACATTTTAAACATATCTCTGCCACGAGTACAGCAGGAACTGCCCTTTAAAACGAAACACAATGGCTACATGAGGTATTTACAAGTGGAAATGGAATGATAATAAACTATACTCCTGTAGCACTTTTCTCCCAGACTCAAAACGCTTCAAAATAACAAAATAACACAAAATAAATGTAAAAAGATATAAAAAGATAGGATGCAATAAAATTCAGAAATGCCTGGGGTCGGCCAGCCAAGACTCCTTCCTGCACCAGACGCATATTAGAGCTCCCGCGCACCAACTATGCCCCGGCAAACCTGCGCACACGCATCCAGTGAAGAAAACAGGTGTCTTGTGGCAAGTACAAGTAGTTGGTTAACAACCTGGCTGCAGGATTCGGCACCAGCTTCAGGCGGCGCGGCTCTGTTTCAGGAAGCCCTAGGAGAAGTGCATTGCAGTAGTTCAGGTATGAGGACACAAGACATTAACCAAGATAGGGGGATCTTCTAGGGGAATCGAGTGCTTAATACGGACTATGTTCAGGTGAATGAATTTGATCAAGACTGACACTGTGTTTCAGCAGCAATCCACCACGATTCTACACATGATCGGAGTTCAGCTACTGGAAACCTCCATGCTCAGGGCCAGTTGGCCGACTAAGCTGCTATCTTGTCACCATCGGTTGGCGAGCTCCCACTACTAGCACCTCTGTCTGTATCAGGATTCAATCTCGATCAACTTGTACTCATACAGCCTAGGTCAGGTAGATAAGCATTGAGAACTGATCACACCATGTACAAAGGACCGCGCTAAGGATAAAAATAGGTGTGTGTCATCTGCATAGCAGTGATAACCCAAGCCAATTGGTAGGATAATGTCACCCAGTACACCGCAAAACACGGGAGATAAAATAGAGCCCTATGGCACTCCACATGCCCCCCGCCACACTGTTACAATTAAGGAGCAGGGTGGGCAGAGTCCTGGTGCACGCCGGCTCGCTCCCTACCGCTCACACCTACCCAGCTTTGGTTCTAGTCCGTCCCCCATTCGCACAACAGGCTAAGCAGCGCTGACATGTCCGTCACCGCCGCAGCCAGTAACAGCACGGTTTGCAGTCACACTAGTAAAGCATGATGGGGAGCGTAGTTGGCGGTCGCAGCGGTGACTGACAGGTCAATCATCACTGCACCTCAGCACAGGCACAAGAAGTAACGTTTGTGTGCCCAGGCAGCCAGGCGCACAGGATTTTTCAGTCCCCGAACAATGTTTTGTAGAAAAGGTTTTAAAAAAAAATGTCTGTTTTCTTACAGCACTCTAAAAAAAAAAAAAAAAAAAGTCGCCTGCCAGCAAAGAGCACAGGACTAATTTAGTAAATACCGAGCCGATTACATCATCAACACAACCTACAAGAATCTAAATTACAGGAAGTGGGACGCAAACCCTGGTCAAAGCTAGACTATAAAGCCTGGTCAGGACAACAGCTTCTAAGATTGTGGCTACATTTTCATCTAGCCAGTTATTTTTGATACATGCTAGATATGCGGATTCACCCGATTACGGCGGTTCCTAATGGATTAGTACTTTCAGTGGGTTTATTGCAATAAATGCCCAATACTGTGCAGTGAATGCTGCCTCATTTCAGTGACCGTACTACCATAATGGTTTTCCAAAACGAAATCTCAAACCCTACTAGGTTTAGTCTATGTTTGTTTTAAGAATGGTTACTTTATCAGTGAGGCGAGAGTCTATAATTACCATTTCCACTCTCAGACTCTCCTCTGCTTGCCTCGCCCTCCGTGATTATTGCCTTTCCCGTCTACTAGCTGTAAAATCAAACTGGAATTAAAGTTGCCTATGATTTTGTCATGGTGCTCTGTCACACGAGGCAGAGGTTTCCAAACACGTTACCCTACTTAGGATCAAGGAAGTTTAAGACGTTTAAGTTTAAGAAGTTTAAGTGATATCAAGGAAACTTATTTTAAGAGTAGAGGGGATCACACTTTGAAAGTGACACTTCATTATTCTCTAAGCAAACTAGAAGTGATACCTTCAATGGCTAACCGAGGTTAAAGTGTTTTTTAATCATGGGCTAGCCATTAAAAGGTATCACTTCTACCCTACTTTTGTTTGCCTACTGAATGGGCTAACACAGCACATCCTCTAGTTATATTCTACAGACAGCGATTCCTTTATCTGTTGCTTTTTAAATGAACTTATTGTAGTTTAACTTCCCGTATTCGGATGCCCGATTAGTTAACAATATACATGGTAGAGCAACATACAAATAAGACTATACGTAGACTCCTCACCAATCTAGCAGTTGTGATTCTTATCTTCTATTTAGACTTAAACTGCTCATAGATAACAGTTAAACAACAGTACTGGATTGACCCAGACCAATTGCCCTGAGTGTGTAGTTGCCTGAGACTCCTGGAAAGATTTCCAGGTATAGCAGCTTAACTGAAGCTATTAAAGGAGTACTGTAGCTCAGACCCATCAGTGCTTCAGTAGTGGGGTTTGCGTTCCAGATCTTGTGCAAGACCTCATCTTTCGTCCACTTTTGTGAGAACATGACATGTGTTCTGAATCAACTCAGAGAAATGCACAATAAGATTGTGCAAGCTTTGCAGAGGACCCATGAGCAAGTGCTGCTTAGTGGTGCAATCCATGCAATACTATTTTGCTGACATACTTTTAAACAAGCGTTTTTATGTTTGCAGCAGTAATTTGCCAATATTCATATGATAGCACATCAGACCTAATACCTTCCCACGGCTATTGTTTTGCACTGTATTCAGTTTATTACCTTAACATTTCTAAAGAGAAACTTTTAGAAGACTACAACTAGGGATTTAATTGAAAAACCCCACTGATTTCCACTTCCAAATCAAGCAGATTGAAAAAAAAAAAAAAAAAAAAAAGGAAATTAAGCATTTCCTATTGAGTGCCGCCACATAGAACAAAGGGACACCAGTCCCTGCTTCAGCACAGGTGGTTCAAATAGAGGCTAAGTTTTCAACTGAGCCTCTGATTGAGCCACCTGTGCTGAAGCAGGGATATCCTGAAAACCTGACCTGTTGGGTGGGGGAGGAGGGGGGAGTTGGAGCTTGAGGACTTGAGTTGAGCATCCCTGCCTTATAATAGATTGGAGATGGGGAGGTAGATTGAGAAAAGGTTGGTACTAAAACACATGAACAGTGTGTCTAATATTTTCCATAGCATTACAGTAAGTGAGAAAGGAAGATTAGGAAGATGAGGTGAGCCCTTCAATATGTAAGTATCTAAAGCTTTGCATAGTTGGAGGGCGTTCTAATACATGCCATGGAAGACAGCCATCACCTAGTTTGTCTTTGTCCTCTTAGGTCTGTGTGCTCTTTACACTGCATCCGCCCAGGCTCTGCAAATGTAGGGCACTCATACAGTGGCAACAAGCATCAGTAACAGTACCTAACGGCCAAAAATGTGCAAGGGAGGAGCATCGTGGCCGAGGCCGCGAGTCAGGCTCTAGGGATTGGGCCTTTATTTTATCTTTAAAAGCAGCAGCCCACGCTGATCGCCATTTGTACTGTATTTATCTATTTATTTTACTTGCTGTTGTAACACGTTCCCCCACCCTAATGGAGATTCACTGTTACCTGGTGCTACCTGTTGGTTCACAGGAAGGTCCTGAGCACCTGTAGGTGTTGTTTGGGGATAAGCAGGACAGGCTTTCAGTGCTGGGTGGTTCTCTCTCTTGGTACAGCTCCTCCATTCCCACAGGGCCTATCATAGGTAGCTGCAGTCCCCTGTGGAAAATTCTCTTCCCTCCCCCTGAAGAACTGCAGCCTCAGGCGGAAGTATAATAAACATCACCAGGGTCTTTATTCAGCAATTACAGCATATATGTCAACCTACGTGTTCTTTCTTGGGTCCCTGTACTCCACCCCCAGGGCTTGAGGCCCCAAAAAGGTATAGCCCTGACTCCCCTATCCCCAGGTGCAATATGGGGTAGCTGTTCCCACTCCCCGAGTGAGGGATCTCTCTCTCTCTCTCTTCCCTGAGGAAGGAGAACTCTCTAAATTTGGATCTGCAACCCCTTTTGTAGCCAGGTGAGGGTCCTAGGTCTGAGCCCCTGATAAGGCCTGTGTACTGCCCCCCTGTCACTCAATGGAGTTGTTTACTGCTGCAGCAGCAAGGGTATAGATATAAACCCAACACTGCCTGTGCTGGTACCAGGGCTTAGGTGTCAGATAGGGCAGATTAGTAGCCATGGGGGGGAATAGATGACTACACTATAAAATCACTTTTTGCCCTTTCCAACAATGTTATCGTTAACACAATTTGGCAAAGATTGTCCAAGCATTTTTAATTCGAAACCTGAAGTACAAGGCAGGAAGATTAAAGATTTCAAAATTATTAGCCGACCCATTTACTTATATACCTCAATACAAATAGTCACTAATAATCCACGTGGACATGTGAGCATATCTGGGAAGCATGCCAATTTAAATCTTGAAATATATTCTGCATATTTAAATTTGTCTTATTTCCCTGCCGCATTCACAGGTATCTCCTCGCCTTAAAATCAATAGGTCGTCTACTAAATAGGACGCAAGTTCATTCTCTCCCTTCTAAACATACCATTTAAGATTAAAAATGCTTTACAAATGTCTACCAGAGTTGTCATACATTTGCTAATGTTTTGCCCTTTGTGAAAGTAATGCAACATTTCTGGAAAATGACATTCGAACGTCTCTAGTTTTGATGATCTGATGGTATCCCGGCTATTGGGAGATTTTTGTTTCATAAAACCATTTCCGCCAGTGCAGCCTTACAGTGCATTGCTCCTCGGTGTATTACAGCAAACTCCACCGCACAAAAAAGGGACAAAATCAAAAACGGAAGAAACTCTCAGAAGCATATCCAATGGAATGAGGCGTACAATTCTGTACAGAGGATTCACGCTCCTAATCAATCAACATCACAAACCCCACTTTCATTATCTGTAACAAAAAAAAAAAAAGCATCTCCTCTCAACCATCTCCTGCTCCCAAACCAACACCTGCTTAATTTCAGCCCCCAGAGTACATGAGGTCTAGTTCATTCTGAGCATGGGAGACTTGAGGACTGGAGTTGGCCACTGCTGCGCTAAAAAGCTATCAACAGGTCTTCAGGACATCCCTGCTTCAGCACAGGTGGCTCAATCTTCGACTGAACCTCCCGTGCTCAAGCAGGGATATCCTTTAAACCTGACCTGTTGGTAGCTTTTGAGGACTGGAGTTGGCCACCCCTGCTTTAACACACACGTAATCACCGACTATTATCGCACAAGATACAAGCCAAAAAAATGCTTACGTGACATTTATGCCGCTGTGACTTTTTTTTTTTATCGCCGCAAGGGATTTACATTGCTGCTTCCTGGCGTGACGCAATCTCTCGACTCAAAGGAGACGCCGGATAACGTAAAATTGTGACAACTTGCGTTAAAAACCATTACCCCGCCAGCGGGGCTAACCAGGCGTTTGCTAACCTATCGGGCAGTCAAAGGGTTAAAACTAATTTAGCCGTTCACAGACCACTTGTATTGTAACCGCTCCCCAAGCAGAGGGGTCAGCAACAGAATCCACAACGATACAGGTAGCCCTCGTTATCCAACGTTTCACTTTACAAGGAATGGCATATCCAACGCTTTACAATTCAACCCTACGGTCCGTTTTTCGATGCTGGAATGCGTTAGCCAACGCTCAGCGCCACTGATTAACTTTACAACGGTTTCACTATCCAACGCTACTTCCAGAACGGATTCAGTTGGATAACCGAGGACTGCCTGTATAATAAAAATGAAGAGACAAGCTACCTAAATGACCAACAAAATAATTGCATAGATATAAAAAATATTACAAATTGGTTTTGGGTCCTGTTCAACCCAAAACTGATTAATTGGAGCTCTTGGATGATGACAGAACACAGCCACACGGCACATCCCGGTAGAGTGAGCTCCCCATTGGCCCATGCTTACCCCTCTGGTGCCTGCGGTCCTGGCCCTGGTGAAGTCTGGAGGTGCAGCAGGTCGGCCGGTCCCGTGCAGAGCGCAGAGGGACCCCAGGAGGAGGGCGCAGAGGGCGCAGCCCAGGTACACAGAGCAGCGCAGCAGCAGCACCGCCAGGCACAGCTCCCCCCCGGAGGAGCCCCCGGGGCTCGTAGAACCCTGACCCAGATGCAGCAGGGACACGGCCAGCAACCCGGACCCGGCAGCCAGCATCAGGCGGGAGGAAGGAGGAGGCGGCGGCGGGCGTGTGCATGTAGACCGGCATGGGGCCGTGCACGGGTGATCGGTGCTGGGTGGGCAGTGGTAATCAGTGCACCAAGACTCGTTGGTCACGGCATCGGTGCAGCGCTGGCTTCCAAGTTGGGTACATGGGGAATCCGTACAGGGTGCACCTAATGTGCTCGCTCCCCTTCGCCTACATATGGCACTATCTGCACCGGAGTCCATCAGCCGGATGGCACCGGCGTCCGTGCTGCCGGGGGCCACATCAGTGCCGGGATCTGCAGCGCCGCTGACATTGTTTGCACCGAGGATCAAGCTGTTGCTTCTGATGCCATCTGCTGCATGTGTGTCCATCCCGCCAACTGCATGGTTTGTATGGAGGCTCATGCTGCTCCACTACCCCCCCGCCGCCGCCAAACTGCTCATCTCTCCGCTCTATCGGTGCAAGGGAAAAGCGGCTCAGACTTCCCCGGCCCGGCTGCTCCACCAGTCTCCTCCCCCCTAATCCCTGTGCTTGTGATACCCAGACCGTCTCCCCGCCCAGGGCCTGTGGCAGAAGGAGGAGGAGATAGGGGGTTGGTTTTCCTGCTGTGCTGGTTATTTACTTGTGTGTGTGTGTGTGTGTGTGTGTGTGTACATACAGCTCTGCTCTGCCTTCCTCCTTCCACAGGACCCCCTCTGTGTGTGTGTGGTTGTAAACAGTACCAGAAGGTGTGTGTTTTTACTGGCAACATGACACATCCAGCAGGGGTTTGGACATCTCCCCAATGATATTTCCTCTGATAGTTACCATACTCTTTTGAATAAGGATATACCATCTATTGCATTTCGATTTTCTGTAGCTGGTTTAGCCTATTTGTATAGTATTTGTTATTATATTAAAGGATTGGTATATGTATGGACATGTTACAGTCTGATTAGTGGATATTATTTATGGTATAGTGGATATTATTTATGCTGTTTCCCTAGATTCTGTGATTTATTCATTGCATTAAATCTTATTTAACGTGTATACTATTGTTTGATTGATATGTTTGTTTCATGTTATATATTTTAGTAACTTTTTATATTGATGATAGATGCTAAATCCACCTGGCAAGGAAAGAGTTAACCCCATTGTACTATAGAGGAGGGCATGTGATATCTGATTGGAACTATATACAGTTTAAGGAGAGATTGGAGGGAAATCACTGAGGAAGCCAATTCTATTGGCGAAACGCATAGGCGGGAGGCAGTACGAACGAGTTGATTGGAAAGGAAATCAGGAGAACACGCAAAGGAGGTCTGTGATGCACAAAACATTCGGAAGTCCCACTGTGAGCGGGAACCCGGAAGGAGACCTGTGAGCTGACACGCAACAAGGATCCATGCTACGGGATCTTAAGCACATTACCAATATCTACTGAGCGAATGACGGAGAGTACC